>NW_026782900.1:0-142500 GCF_031769215.1 Ylistrum balloti | reverse complement strand
TTATATATGTACATATTGTTAAACAGTAGTATGCTGACAAATAAAAGTATATATAGTGATTTAATACATATACTGAACTATCACGTGATTTCAGAGCCGGGCGATGTACGTACATGTTGCCCTATACCGGTTCCGTGTACCTTAGTAGTTTAATCCGACATTTGCTACTATTCCTAAAAACGGCCCACAGGGTATTATCCTGTTGTAAGCCTAGCGATACCGGTTTCCACTCGTCAGTTATCAATGTCCTTATGTATTCACCCTTCTCGTCGACCACATCTATAGAATTCTTGTTCTTATTCGCGATAAGAAGTTGACCATCCATGTCGTAAATGACGTCACGAGGTTGAAAAGATGGTGAAGAACTAGCTTTCATACCAGGCGCAACCATAGTCCCGTTATACCGGAACTTGAGGTGTAAGTTCCGGTCTAGTACAACAATGTAAGGTTTGTCCTTGGCCAGTAGATTCCAGCCTTTGTCCAGCACAGCGAGGTCGTGAGTGATGGGGCACTCCGTTATTCGCTGGGGTTGACTCACAATCTTTTTACCGGATTTGTCTTTGAATATTTCCTTTATTTTCTTGCCTTCCATTGAATACGTAGCCACAGAGTCTACAAAGCCTACAGCCACCCTGTTCTCTCTAGTGACACAGAGACACCAAGGGTTCTGGTCGGTGTGGAACTGTATAGTCATGTCGCCATCATGGTCCATCTTCACCACACTGCAATCCTCATTCACACACAACCATAAACAATGATCCAGAGGTGACATAGAAATACCGGAAATAGTTTCCAGTATTCTAGAGCCGATGAACTTCAACGTGTCACCATTTGGACCGTACACTATCAACTTGTTTCCAAACTTGCTTCCACAGATCGCGTTCCCGTCATACGTTGGACAAATTGCATTTATCACTATGTTGGGTAAGAATTCCGAGATCACTTCCGGTTTATCCAACAATTGGTTCCGGAAGAACTTATTGTGCATTGATGATGGTAATGTTGATGTAGCCATGATTATCTGTGTAATCAGGATAGATGATAGCTTGGGTTTCGTTCAGATTAATGAAGAATTCACCATAAATAGAACCGTTTTGTTGTGGATGAATATATCTGAAAAATCGTGAAAGCAAATATATGCAACGTCATTGTTAACGAATCATGTACTCACATCATACAAATAAGTAAATCCATGCATTAATTTGACAACGTTATAAGTTAAGAAAGAGAACTTTCTTCCACAGAGAAATAACCACAACACGGAGAATCAACTTCCACATCACACAACGGAGCAGGACACTCTCGGGAAGGGTGATCCATCCCACTGCAAGAAGTTAAGTTAAGTTTTACTTGCCTCACTGTTCGGGCATGCGCATCGTATTGTACATGATGACATTATGTTGCTTCTTCAGCCAATTACCCGAGCACAGTTCAGTCTAGATCAGTTGGGTACACGTATGTCCACAACAGTCCGACGATGTCCATGTAGAGTAACACACTAGTATTAGGATGGCCACAAGGTCTTTCTCACTACATTAGTCCAGATGAATGACAAACAAATATATACCTCGAACTCCAAAATCACAGGTATATTTTTACCTGTTGGTCTTACATGTGTACTGATGTTAAGGTGGACCTGCTGCTTGATATTATCACTTGAATGTTTACAGATCCTGCCAAGCAGTACACCATTCTTCACCTCTCACGGTTAGGGTTCGGCGGCTATGGGCGTGCTTCGGTAGCTCCATTGTCTTCTAGAACATACTTACGTATCAACTGTTGTATCATTGCCTTACACCACCCTTCTCACCTTACACCGTGTACAAAAACCAGGTACACCTGTACGCATCCTCGTACACTGTAGCATTCTAACAACGAAATTGGTGTAGTAACCCAATAGTATACAATATGATATGTCAAAAAATTATATCAGAACAGACTCTCATCTACTTAAATGTCTTGATGTGATTCTGTAAGGTTCAAAACTGGAAGTTGACCATGCTTGAGGCAGCGAGGTATGGATTAAATATACACCTGGGTACTTCCCACTTGCCTTTTACACAGGCTATAGATAGTAAGATACTTACTTGTTAAGCAGGTTTTAACAGCCAAAAAAAATAAGAAGGAGGTCACCTACGTACTTATATAATCTTCTTGTGTACATTTTATCCTTACATGAAAGTAATTTGACAATAAATAATAAAAAATGATAGATTAGCGAAAAGTATATTTGGAACAGTGATTAAAAAAACTTTTTTCTGTCATAAATTTATGTCTGAGTATATGAAAATGAAATCTTTGAAAAGGGACTTCAAAAAACGCTGATCTAATTTCCTATAGAATGACTATAATAGCTGTTGGTGTACGTTACAGCTTGTGAAATCAATCGTCTTTAGCAAGGCGACAATTACAGTGTGAATCATCAGTAAGATTTTACACTACATATAACATGTTTTTAAGTGAGAGGCATATTCTGTAGTATATAACGTAAATTGTTACTACTGCTGATATTAAAAAAAAGAATGATAATCGGGATTAGTGGATATCAATCTTCCGTTCGTCGTCCTCTGGCCCTTGGACAGTCCATGTTTGTCTTATGTTTGGGTCTCATTCAGAAGTCTTATTAGGTTCACTAGTATTGGTTGTCTTTCTAAAAGAATTCAAAATATTGCAACTTCTGAGTGTAAAGGACATAAATAAGAGACAAATTTACCAGGTCGATCTCTTAGAGTTTCGATATTCTCCAGCACTCCGAGGATTAAATATCATCCCGGATTCATCGAAATGGCAAAATGTAACAAGAGAAACCTCAGGGGAGGCGTCTTCGGCCCATGTCAATTTATCTTCAAAACGACTAACCCGACTCTCTAGAGACTGAAGCTTAACTTCATCCTGTCGACACAGAGAATAGCTAAAGTTTCAGAATCACCATGATGCATAGACTGGAAGATAACTACATAGTGAAAGAGATGATGACACCTATGGTGGGAAGGAAGATACTACTTGAAAGACAGGTAGACGCATTACCGTGGAGAAGACACCTAGTGGCAGTGAGGAAGATACAACGTAAAAAAGACAGGCAGACGCCTCGTCTTGGAAGATACCTAATGGAAAAAAAGTTATCTACTGCTGAGATATACCTAGTGGAGAGGAAGTTACATGTATCTAGTGGGAAAGAGGAAGACATCTACTGGCGGAGATATACCTAGTGGAGAGGATGTTACAAGTATCTAGTGGGAAAGAGGAAGACATGTACTGACGGAGATATACCTAGTGGAGAGGAAGTTACAAGTATCTAGTGGGAAAGAGTAAGATTTAGCATGAGAGACAAAAAACTCACTTCTCTCCAATTATAACATAAGTATATTTGATAAGGAGAAAATAAAACCTTCCATCGATTTACAATCCTGGAGATAATCCCCTATCCCGCGCAGGATAATTTCTCTGACAACCCACTGAAGGATCAACCATTGAGGAATATTTCACCAAATATCTGTATTGTATTAGTAATCTAGTCATGTATTTTGAAAGATGTTTGATTCAGTTAGTCGGCAGATAATGCTACAGAGGCAATGTGGTCAATACTATGATATTAGATTTCTGAGTCACTGGTCACTGTTCTTTTGAAACCAATCAATATTGTTGATTAAGAAATCAATTGAATTTTGGAGTTATGTACCTCCTCATCCCCTCGCCGAGGTTTTCGTGAGCCAGTTATCTCAAACTGATCTCAGGTGAAAGAGGTTTGTGTTCGTTCTTGTGGCACTCCCTAATATTTATAGAGAATGGTCAGAAAATTGCAAAGACAGATTAAGTAAGAATGGGGTCTTCTGTGTATGTCACTTTCTTTAATGTTTTTTAGGTTAATCGACTCCTCGGTCGAAAAATTTCATGTACTAGCTCTTTTTGTAAATGTAGTGACCATTGTCAAGTGGAAGGTGCCATTTCTGTCAGCATACTTTGTTGAGAAGATTTGGATGTCCATCTTCTACTCCATCATACCCCTTATTCAGAATAAATCAGAGTAACGTTATCCTTCTCTGGTTATGACAAATTTATTTTAGAAGTAATGTGGTACAATAGTTGAGTCATTCTAAGATTTGACCTCGAACTATTTGTAGAATAATTCTTGTTTTTTTTTTTTACATATATATACCAAGATCAAGGTCAGTCGTTTAGAATCAGTATCGAGTTGTGCTTCAGGTTCAGGTTTACGTGGATAAAAAGGAGATTGTGGACACTGTGCTTTCTTAGTGTATCGAGTGCATATACTGACAAACAATAGTACTGGGACAGAGAGTTCTGATTACACAGATATAAATACCCATTGTGTATGGTTTACTTAAGTCTATGTTTACGTCTACGTAGCTATGGTTACTAAGTTATTATTAAATATAAAGTGTTTTGGTCATCATCATGATCTCAATGGGAAGTATTCAGGATATCTCTGTGCGATATATAGGTGATGCTCGTAAATACAATGTAGGCGTTTTGGCTTCATTGTTACAAACATGGTTCTCATTTAAGGCCGTCGTGTTTGGTAGACTCGTTATATTTGGTTTTGTTATCAATGTACTTTTTGAGAGGTCTTTTTCTCTTTATTTTTTGTTCATATTTTGCCCTCGTTTCATCCATCTTAAATTGGAATCAATATTCTGTAAGCATGTCGGTGGGAGCATGGTATTGTGTATGATAATTCAAAACCAACAAGCCAAAGCTTCCCATACGATCAACTTTAACCGGAAGTTATCACAGCACGCAATGAGGACTGTCGACCAATTGAATAGATTAAAAAATGTATTGACCGACAAAATACGTTTTCTAACCTTCATGTGGAAATGAAATCATACTAGAAGTCTTAAATATGTCAAATAAATTTAACAAACATATACGTTAATAGTTTGAAACGTATTTTGAAGAAAAGGTTGAAAAATTACATTTTAACCATTCAAGATTAGAGCATGTTTGATGTACCTGGTTTCCGGTTTAATATTCGGGAGATTTTATCACTTTCGTCACTTTCGTCACTTTCCGTGAACGAGAAATACATCGTCTCTTACACGGAAGCAGCCGAAAGGTCCCGATTTGGCATCTCCTAACTACAATCAAACTGCATGATGTGGATGTTCTTTCGATTAGGATCAAGTATTTGAATATTTAGTGTTTACAACTTTACCCTCCGAGTTTAGTCTATTAGGACAAGTCAACATTGCTTAAAAACTGTTCTAAAGCATTTTATTATTTGTTAATTAACAGAACGAAAACTCTAAATGGCAAAGAGAAAAGAAAACGGTGGGTGAGAAGATTCTGATTTCAATAAAGAAAACTGGTTAAACATATAAGAACCGCCTTTTCAAATTGTGAAAAACAAGTGTTACCAATGTAACCACTAAATAACCTTCTGATCATGTTGATGTATTGTTTTCTAGAAGAAAAAGAAGAAGAAGAAGAAGAAGAAGAAGAAGAAGAAGAAGAAGATGATGATGATGATGATGATGATGATGATGATGATGATGATTTGTTAAAATCTTACGAAATATAAAACAAATATTAAAATAGATTTAGATTCCTAGAAAGTTGAACTTGCTTTTAAGAGATCTATCAATAATGTTTACCTGGTCACACGGACTGGACATATCCACCAATTTTTTTGCTCCAGAAAATTATGTCTTTTTTTTTAATACTGAAGACGTTATCTATCTTGGTTTTCGGCCAGTCTGTGTTTAATGTGTTTGGGACCATTGCTACCTTGGAATGTTTGTCTTTCTTGCATCAAAAAGCGACTTTTAGAACCTTTGGAAAACAAACACTGAATTATGCTCTACCGTGTGACAACTGTTCAGCGACATACTTATTTCTAGTACCTGTGTGGTTTTCACCTGTACAGGCCAGACTGTACCTATGTTTTACCACCACTATTGACTTTGATCTGACCATGGGTAAAGAGGGAGCAAGAAGTTGTAGTTCGAGTGCCGTTAAGACGACAGAGGAAAGATTAGAGGAAATTACAGCGATGATCTCCATTATTGTGACAAAAACCGAAATAGACAAAAAGATAGAACATATCACAGATACGACGGAGGAGAAGTTTGCTAGACTAAAGGAGGATATTCGGAAGGAGAATCGTGAACTGTTGGATAAGTATGAAGGGAGAATATTTCAACTCGAGAAAGAAAATGAGGAACTCCGACAGACTGTTGGAAACCTAGAAACTATGTATGGGACTTCAGGAAGCACATAAGGAAGCGAACAGTAGATACAACAACCTTAAACAACAGGGGCGGAAAAATTCGGTTCGTATCTTCGGTTTGGATGATCCGACAGAGAAAGAGACAGCTGAGGAATGCAAGGAAAAAGTGACCAGTCTTGTTAACTCGAAGCTTAAGTTGGCACTCAGCGGCGATGACATAGATATAACTAATATGAATGTGGCTGATTAATATAAAATATCTATGCATGTTTGGAAAACTGGAATGAATGATCTTTTTTCTGTACATTATGTATTACTGTCATGTGCGAACGTCCTTTGAAAAAAATGAATAAAATATGAGTTATATAAAAAAAATATTGTTTACCTGTATTACGAGTAACAATAACTTTGTTTACTCCATGCACTGCTTCCGGTTTTGATTGTCTGTATAACTTACATGTATAAGATTTCTAGAGAAAGGTCATTTGCTGTAATTTAAGCTTACATGTATTACTATGTAATTAGTCAAAACCTTAATTTGCAAGCCATGTTTCAATTCTTACTTTGGAAAATGACCTCTTGTTTCACGCTACACGCGTGAATGAGTGGAACAAATTAATCTGAATCTGAATCTATCGAAATATTTCATGATGATCGATCGCATACACAAGTTTTTTTTTAATAACAGGGCATAAGGTGTGTAGGAGTTACTTCCCGTGGATCAGGGTGTCGTAAAAAGGAAGCAAACATTCAGATTAAATAAAGGCTTTATTGTTGACTAAACAAAATAACTAACTTGTTTTCTTTGAATTACATGCAATTTTTTCATATTTCTTCTGAATTTAATTGTGAGTATGAAAATATGCGACATACACCACGACTAAATTACGGAAGTTGTAAGAAATATGGCCGCCAAAATTGAGAGAATCTAAGGGAAATTGTCCGCAGTTGGATTTGTGTGTGTTTTCTATGAATTAGGGGAAGGTACTCGATATATTTTTGTATGTATTCGTTAAGTACCTATTCCACATTTGATTTTCGTCCGGAATTATTGTTGTTACTTTGCCAAGTATGTAATATCCTTAGAACTATAACCTTTGACTCGGGGGGAAAACGTGCACCGTACGTTATGCTATAGTCATGCGATAACCTAATACAATATGCCGATAACCTAGTTATTTATAAGGATATGTAACTACGTACCGTCAAAGTGCGTTACAGACATTATCTAGACCTGTTGAGAGTTGGTACTGGAAATAGCGAACTAACAGCAGAAAATTGGAGATTCAAATAACCGATAATATTTTTGAAAGTTTATAGTGGAAAATAAAACTTCATTAGATATTATGGTGTGAATAGCTGTGCTACAACCAGTTCAGGTATTTGTGAGGATTACAGAATGTTAAAGCCAAAAGTCCTGACCTATTTGTAACTTTACTGACTGCTACACATGGAATTCAGTTATTTATTTTTTTGTCCTTCCCAATAAAATCTTGAAAAATAGTGCTTTAGGATTAGACGGAGAAATCTTGTGAGTCAAATCAAAACGAAAATTTTCTTATCTGTCATACATTTTAAACAATGCAACATAACTTGTAATGTACTATTAAAAGTGACCGCTATTTCATGTTGAAGTTACATGTGCATGTACGAGACCTAAGGTATTCCTCTCGAGGAAGCTATTTGTTGTCATTTTAAAGCAGTTTGGTATCAACAGCACATTATTATTATAAAATTCTGTGTTCTATTATTAACTAAATATTTCTCAATTACTATTTAAGGGAAACCTAATACACCCTTACTAGCTGTCCAATGGAGGAATCTGATTTTGAGGCACAGCTTGTGCAGGAAAAGATAGAGGAAGAACAGAAAAAAAGAAAGACTAAGGTTGATGATGATGGGACTGAGTATGAATGGAATGAGGAAAAACAGGCCTGGTTTCCAAAGGTATTTTAACAATATGACATGTTTCTTAATGAATACTTCTAACAGAAATACTTCTGATTATATAGAGATAGCTATGAAGTTTGATTGATGATACAAGCATGTATACATTAATGTGTTGACTGAATTTGTTTTTTTCTTTATTTTTGCTGGTTATAGATTGATGATGATTTCATTGCCAAATATCAGATGGGCTATGGCACTTCTGCAGAGACAGGCTCTGTAACTTCTGATTTCCCTGCCGCTCCAGCAGACATCAACAGCCTTGAGTACAAGGAGTGGTATGAGCAATATTGTAAGAAATATTATGGGGATCAGTGGGCCCAGGGTGAAGAAGCTGCAGGAGGTGTAGAAGCGAAAGTTAGTGGAGAGGAAGGTGGTGATCATTCAGAAGATGAAAACAGTGATGAATACAGGAAGAAATATTTTGATTACTACGCATACTACTATGGACATGATGAAGCAGTGGCATATTGTGGTTATGATTATTATAATCAAGAAAACTCGGAAGAAAAGGCAGCAGATGAAACTCAACAGGATAAGAAGGGAAAGAAAAGAAAAAAGGCAGCAGAACCAAAAAAACCAGAAGAACGTAATAAAAAATGTTTTTCCTATCAATTAATAAATCTTCACTCTCCAATATCCTTAGGTTTCATTCTTGTCAAAATTGATTCTGAATACCATTAAACTGATCATTGTTAGAGTTAGGGTTATATCAGTACTTTGAAGGTTGAATAGAACTTGCCGTCGTGGAAATCAAGGGCTGTCTTACAAATATACTGCTGCTTGATTTATCATGGTATATGTTTTGTCATGATATTTCAACATTGAAGAGAAGATACCTATGTACATATTTTGTTTATTGTTTTGTAAAATCAATAATATTCTTTGAAATTAATGTTTGTTATCTTTACTGAATAATTGATATCATTGTCTTCACTTTTCTTGATTTTAATTTTTCTACACATGTATTTGTATAAAATATTTTGTCTGATAATTGTAGCTCCATCCTGGTTTGAGGTTGATGAAACAAAGAACACCAACGTATATGTGTCTGGGCTGCCACTTGATATCACTGACGAGGAATATCGCGAATTGATGAGCAAGTACGGCCTCATAATGGCCGAC
Organism: Ylistrum balloti; assembly: GCF_031769215.1. Taxonomy (NCBI): domain Eukaryota; kingdom Metazoa; phylum Mollusca; class Bivalvia; order Pectinida; family Pectinidae; genus Ylistrum; species Ylistrum balloti. The sequence continues at coordinate 133,238 of NW_026782900.1, read as the reverse complement.
CCTGTCACCCGTGGCCTAAAACTCAAACTGTACAGGGACAATGAAGGAAATCCTAAAGGTGACGGACGTTGCTGTTATATAAAGGTAAGGTCTACCTGGTTGAGGCATCCAAAGTGAATAGAAGACCATTACATTATATTAAGGTGTAAAGCCACTTTTCTTAAACACTTGAATCCTTTGATACAGTTTGAGGGAAAATGGACAAAGGGAGATAATTGCATTGTTTTCAATTTTGATATAGGTGGCAATATCTGTGTTAGTAGGAGTTAAGAAAAATAACTGAATTACTAACCACGGTCATTAATTCATTTTTTAAGATGTGTTAGTAACAAAGATTTTCTATTGTGTGAAGGTGGAGTCTGTGGAACTAGCAAGGAAGTTTCTGGATGACTCTGAATTAAGAGGTCACAAGATAAAAGTTGAGCTGGCTAAGTTCACTATGAAAGGTGATTTTGATCCCAGCAAAAGAAGAAAAAAACTCAGCAACAAAGACAAACGGAAGTTCAAGGAAAAACAGGAAAAGTAAGAACAAGTTTTGTCTTTTGTTTTATTATTGCATTCACTATGATATGTAATTATGGTTCTTAAATATCAATTAGATGCATGTTCCTTTTTTTGTTATTCATTAACTAATTTATCATGAATGCTAACTGTCTTGTGATAAATGAGATATCTTTACCTATTCTTTACTTCAAAATGACTGTAAGTTCTTGGAACTTTCATGACATTAACACTTGGCTTAAGGAAAACTGTAGCATACAAAATCTATAAGCCATTTTTATATTTTACCTTTTAAAGATACATTTTTATGATGGTGGGCTATTCAGATTGCTCTGCGTCCATGGTCTGTGGTCTGTTCAGGCGTCCATCCGTTAACAATTTTTGTTATTGCTATTTCTTGAGAAGTCCTGGATGGATCTTTCTCAAATTACATATGTAAGTTTCCCTTGGTCTCTAGTTGTTCCCGTTTGATGTTGGGACTGACCAAAAAACAAAATGATTGACAGGCAGCCATCTTGGATTTTTTCAATGATCTCTCTCAAATTTCATATGTAGGTTTCCCCAATGTCCTTAGTTGTGCCCATTTAATTTTGGGTCTGATCAGGAAAACAAAGTTGAAAGGCGGCCATCTTGGATTTCGAATTTGAAAGATTTTTATTGATATTTCTTGAGAAGTTCTTGATGGATCTTTCATAAATTTCATATGTAGGTTGCCCTTGGACCCTAGTTGTGTCAATTTGATTTTGAGACTGTTGGGAAAAACAAAATAACCGACAGACAGACATGTTAGATTTTGACTTCGAAAGTTTGTTATCACTATTACGTGAGAACTACTGTATAGATCTTTCTCAAATTTCATGTAAAGGGTTCTTAATGTCCCTAGTTGTGCCTGTTTAAGTTTGGGACTGAGCAGAAAAAAAAATGGCCGACAGGCAACTATCTGGGATTTTGTCTAGTAAAGATTGTAATTGCTCTTTCTGAAGAAGTACTGAATGGATATCTCTCACATTTCATATGTATGTTCCCTTTTATCTCTCCTTGTACTCGTTTGCTTTTGGAAATGATCATAAGAAACAAAATGACTTCCAGGTGGCCATATTGGATCTGGCAAGTTAAGGTTATTATTTATTTCTGCAAAAAAATGTTCAAATATCTTATCATTAAGAGCAAAAACAGGGAAGAGAAGAGAAAAAAAGGTAAAAGATCCAACTTTCAAAAAGCATATAAAGATCAAACAATGGTGGGCTCTAGGATCCTGCTGGGATCTCTTGTTAATTTCATATGTCTCTGTGAGTGAGATTTACCACATAACAGTGATTGTATTAGAGAAGAGGGAATAACTTCACAATATAAATTTTGTAGGGTGTTCAAAAATTTCTCTCAAGTTTAGGATAGTACCTTGAAAAAAATTACAAATATAAAAAGACCTGGAGAACTGGACATTTGCCTAAGATATTTGTTATTGTTTTAATGTATCTCTTTATTGAAAATGAATTAGTCTTCCCATAGGGATATATGTAACTGTGTTCTCTACGCTTGCAGCTTCAATTAATTTCTCCGAAAATTTGGCCAAATTGAAGTTAGTTATGAAATTTAGGCATGATATAGTTCAGAGTTTGATTGAGTAAATGACTAATCATATTTATCACAGAGGAACTAAATGATTGTTTGATATCCAGAATTTGATTTTAATTTCCAATTTTTTCTTATGGTCATCTTTCATAAGTGCCTTAGGTGGTCGGTTGGTGCAGTGGTAACGCACTTGCCTTTTACCTAGCCATCCGGGGTTCGATCCCTGGAATGGACGTGAAAAGGTAAGGGGTCACCTGCCTGACCATGTGAGTTTTCCCTGGGTACTCAGTTTTCTTTGCACAATAAGACTCCTCGCACGCTTACATCCCGGCCAACAAGAGTGATTAGTATAAGTTGAAATAACTTGTTTCGCGATTGTTGTAAAATGAATAAAGTTTATGTCTCTATAAGTGCCTTAGAGATGAAGTTAGCATTAGTGCTAAATAGATGTTTGAAATGAATATTGAGCTAGCAGTAATTATGTTGATGTGATAAGCAGGATACATCAACTTATTGAAATCTAGATAGGATTTAAGTTATATATGTAGGTTTTACATTACTAAACCCCCAAAATAAAGATGGGGAGTTGTGTTGAAGTAGTAGGATCATACTGCCTAAGGTGACTTGATTTTTTATCATGACACTATTGTTGAAAATTTTAATGGCTTTTTCCTTTCACTGATTACACAGATTGTTTGACTGGAGGCCAGAGAAAAAAGACTTAGGACAAGGTCCCATGCGACCAAAGAATGAAAAAGTTGTTGTCTTGAAGAATATGTTTGATCCAAGTGAATTTGAAGTAAGTACTTATGTACCATGCTGTTATCATGAAACAACTGAAAAAATTTTATGTCTTTTTTTTTCTGATATCAGATACTGAATCCAGGGGTAAGTGTTGATAGAAGACCATAGTTGTTGAAAGGTTTATAGAAGATTGTGTGTCTAAAAATAATCCAGCCTTATATCATAAAAGATATTAAGACTAAGAAACTGAGAGAAAAGGCTCTTGACACTCGGAATAAGATAGATGGAATATCCAGTTAATGATAAATTCAAGATATTTTCTATGAATTTTAGTTACTGAAATCATCACAAACGTAGATCTGAGGATTGTCTCCCTTTTGATCAAAGACATTTTAGTTGGATGCTTAATGAAGGTTATTTCCCTTTGTACAGTTTCAGTATTTCACTAGGCAGAGTTTGCTCCATAAAGATGGTAGCACAGATTTAAATAAGCATGTGTTATGATACTGATATGCCAGGTATATATCCCTACCACATCCTTAACTTGGTCGGTTGCTCATGAAATTAGATACCGGTAGTATTTGTCTCTTCTAGAATCTGGCTGGAGAAATTAGTGAAAGCAAGAATATATTTCTTTGTTGATTTTTGTCGGTGAAATAATATGTAAAAAAAAATCTCTTCCTTGAGTCTGTAAAAGAAATAGCAGGAAATGAATCACTTTTGTATTTCTTAATCTTGCAATTTTTGTTTGTGAAATATTCTTTTTAAGTAGTTATGGACCTCTCTCTGGATTCTTGTTTGTGAAATTAGATTGTGTATGTTTTGTTTTGGATTCTGTTTAATGAACTTTGTAGGTATGGATCTTTTTCTGACTCTTGGTACAGGAAATAAGTAGTGCAAAATTGCTTCACATTTCATTTTGGTTTGTGAAATTAGCAGTGTTGCATGTCTCTAGGGTTCAGGATTGTGCAGTTAGCTAGTATGCATCTTTTTCTTTGTTCTGGTTCATGAAGAGTTCAGGTCGCGATTCTAGTTAATGTAAATGGTAGATAAATATATGACTTAATTGTATTTGTGTAGCAATTAGTAAGAAGAAATCACTTTCTGATTTACGCAATTAGCAGATGTGTTTTCAGTTTGATTCTAAGTCATGAAATTAGTAAATATAATCTTTTTCTTGGCCTGAGTTCGTGAAATCAATAAGAATACATATATTTCCTTCTTCTGGTTCGTGAAAGTAGAAGGTATACACCTCTTTCTGGCTTCTGGTTCATTATATTCGATGGTATACATTGCTGTCTTTTTTTTCTGGTTCCTGAAGTTAGAATGTATACATCTCTTGATTCTGGTTAGTAAATTTAGTAGCTACATATCTTTTTGAGGTTCTGTTCCTGAAATCAATAGATACAGATCTCTTTTGAGATTCTACTCAAAATGATACAACTCAGAACTGTATTATGTTGAAATGTTAAAAAAATCAAGCATTGTTGAATGTGAACTTGGAACTTTACATAACATGATGAGCTTACATTAAAGGTGATGATAATATAAGAGACATAAATTGATTAAGTAAGACTGACTTCATTATTTGTGTGTGCTGAAGAGCTGAAGATTGTACAGTGATTGCCCAGTTTTGGATCTTTTTATTTCAGTTTCTGGTTTGTTCATTTTTTACCATACCACTTAGATATCAAAACAAAATTCTGTGACACTCCAACTGTACTATAAATGATTTACTGAAGCACTGTGTAAATGTACATTCATTGTGTCAATGCAATTCCAACCATAATTTGGTAATATCTGATGATCCCTACTCTCAGGAATCATATAAAACACAAAGGGGACAAAATAGATTTGACTGACAGTGATGCCAAAAGACTCCTCCTCTGCCAGAATCACCAATTTTGGCACTCATGATTCACTGAAATATTCTTGTATCACTTTAGACCTGCAAGTTAGTGTTTAACGGATAGCAGTAATGAAACAGGAGTTGATGATATAAAAAAAGTAACTTCATAGGAATTATGGTTTTAAGTTATTGCAATGATTGAATGAATTTACCATGATATTCATTTTTGTATGTGTACCACTGGTTTGAAGTGCAATATTTTTGTAAGAAATGTTGACAAATCCAGAATTCTGAAGATAGAAGTAGTTTCTTTACAGTGCTTATCATATATTACCAACATTTTTTTTCAATGGAAACTTCATTAAAAGTTACATATCTTTAAAAAAAATTCTATGATAATGCCATCATAATGAAAAATAAACTAAAACCAACATCTAGCATCTATTACATTGTAATCACTTAGCTGTTTGATTACAGACTGAGGGGCTGATACTGTTAATTATGTTGACACTGAAAATTAATATACATTGTATATATTGTATACTGAAGTGTTGGTCCTGTAACCATATACCAAGATTCTAGACCTGTTATTACTGGACACTTCCTGTTATCACATTCTTTATATGTACCCGCTTTATACACGTGGTGATATACCAAGATTCTAGACCTGTTATTACTGGACACTTCCTGTTATCACATTCTTTATATGTACCCGCTTTATACACGTGGTGATATACCAAGATTCTAGACCTGTTATTACTGGACACTTCCTGTTATCACATTCTTTATATGTACCCGCTTTATACACGTGGTGATATACCAAGATTCTAGACCTGTTATTAATGGATCATATTCTTTATATGTACCTGTGTTATCACATTCTTTATATGTACCCGCTTTATATACGTGGTGATATATCAACGTCCGACTTATTTCCGGCATCGAAGGAAATTCTCCGAATTCAATATCATATTTAAACGTGAAACTCAGTTTTAAAAAGCGCTTTAAGCAGTATAAAAATATGACAACTATCATCACACAAGAACGAAGTTCCAACTGAACGTTAATGTGAACAGCGAAAATTTTATTTCCCTAAACAACATGATTAGTGTTATCAATGTATCCTACAGATGATATCAACATACCCTGTCATGATTAACACCGTAAAGTATTCCCATCGTCACACGTAGAAAACCTTAATGATTGAAAACTTGATCAATAGTCGAATCTAATATTGTTTAAAACTGAATTAAAAGTCGAATCTGGTGTCGTTTATTACCTCATTACTATTGGGGAGTTCATAAATATACATAAATATTAAATAACTTGTAAGTTCTGCTTCCTCAACAGATTTCGTGTTTATAAGATATTTTGTGAAATTTACCATTTGTCTTGTGCACTTAATATTTACAGCCTGTAAGAATCAAAGCTCATATCCTTTCGCAGGACATTTCTTTACTGGAATTCATACCAACGATCTTTGCATTGAAATGCTGTAAATTCAACGGAAACATCGCCGACCAAATGTTCGGACGAAATATAGATTGAGTTATATAAGCTATTTAATAATGTAATGCACGCAGCGATCGGTAATTCAAATACATAAGAGGAACATAGTTTGAAAAAGACTGGCATCGACCAAATCTGAGAAATAACTTAATTTGATGATGAATCGACACGTTGTATTTTCGATTCTGTACCTTATACTCTTAACACAATTCAGCTTTATTTATTGTTATGACCTTAAATTAAGAACTGCGATTGAAAATAAGTAAAGTCGTGAAACTAAAAGCAAAACGGCCGCTTTAAGATATTTTAAGAATGCGAAATGCTTTTGATAGAGGCGAATGACATTATTGACTTGTAGTTTCCCATATCAACTGAACCGTTCTAAACTGCATGGCATTTCTACGTCAGGGGAGGCTACTTGTGTCAAGTGGCCCCGGATCAGCACCGCTAGCAGTGACAAATTGACCTTGTCAAGTACCTGACTTACTTCAAAGGGAAACATCTCGACATGAATACACCCCTAACCTGCATATTGCTGTGTTGGTCAAATTACTTACCTCCCACAGCATATTCAATCTCACGGAGACGAATTTGAGTGTCTCAACCGACTTTATTTGATGTTTACTCACAAATGTTGACAAATATTATAAAAGATAACAGAACCGGCATTGGAAAAATAAAGCAGTACCAAAATCTGGCTACGAAAAAATATCATGTTTTTATAATTACGTCCGTAATATTACTTCTCTGATCACAAACCAATTAGTGTTGGAATTAATTTTAACATCTACTGACCTCCGTCTTCTCTAATCACGAACTCGTTAGTAGTTTTTGACTCACAGACAATTTTGTGTGGATTATGATTAAATGCGATAATAATATTGGTTTGCCGGGAGCACTTTCTAACAACCCATATTTGATTTCGTTCTCTCTTTGTCTTGCAATTTTTGAACAGGACTCTTAAAGATAAACAAATCATATAGAAAAGATAGTAAAAGTATACCTAATTTTCAATAAATCTTACTGTTTGTGTCCTCTGTATGAATAGCTGTTTGTATATTTTATGACCACCGGTTACTAACAGGTATCAATTGCATCTCTTGTTGTGAACGTTGTCTGGTTCAATATGGGAACAAGGAATAAACTAATCCAGCGGTATCAATGGTAGTTAAGATACTTCTCGTGTTGACCAGGATTTCCCATCTGGTCAAGGACAATACAGCTGTCTATTAAACACAGAATATATAAGATCGTCTGATGTAATAAAAAAACATTAGCGCGTGTGTTACACCACCACCTGCACAACGAGGAGGATAGACGACACTAGTCTTCAAGTCATCAGAGGTAAGAGAGCGGTTGAAGGGGGTATTATCTGACATTGAGGTAGATTCAAGCAATATCTGTCGCCGTACGATGTAGTGTTGGTAAACTTCCGTTCACTTCTCATTGGAATAACACTGCTGAGGTCTCGGTGATACATGATATTAACAGTAAACACGTGTTGGTGTTACTGTAAGGCATTCTGGATTAACTACTACTTATATGTGGCAATGCATTACATTGTCACAAAAACCTCTAAAATCGTTTTCAAGTATATGTATAGTTATTCTAATGTTTTAAGTTCGTGAAAAAGAAGTGGTTCAAAATTTCAAATTATCGGATTTGATTGCACTGAATAAGTGTATATTGTTAATTATTGGAGATTTGAAATGTTGACTTTCGGTTTGGGTTTGTTGCTATCTTTTACATTTCTTTCGATGGAATAGGTTAATGATAGTCTTGATTATGATCTACTGTGCGCCTCATTGAGACCCCCTACTGCGCTCGTAGAGAATCTCTGATTCCGAAACTGTCACCGTGCAAACTACTCAACATTATATGTTCGTCTCACATTCTCTGAAAGTAACAAGCGTATCATTTACAGGGTTTCACAGTTAGTTAGTGAACATTTCTGTATGATGTTACACATCGGATAAAAACAGCCAGTATACATTCCTGTGTGGTGTTGTATTCAATACCGACTGTCTATAGACTTACAATGGCAGAATCTGATGTATTTTTGTCTATTTTCTTTAATACATAGTAACTGAAATTATTCAAATACTGATAGAGTAAGTATATTATATGTACTGTTAAAATATCAATTACATATATAAATACACATTTACATTTCGTTTCAATGACTGATAGAAAGTCGGCAAATGTATCGAAGAATGACTCTATTTTTTTCGTTGTTCGTTTCGTTGTAGTATATATATATATATATATATATATATATATAGACTGTTTAGTAACTGTACGGTTGTCAAAGCTGCACAATCTATCGGGTCATAAAAACTAAAAAAAAAGAAAAAAAAAAAAACAGGTTCCAAAGGAAAGAAGTGAAAGTGACGTTAGTTTACAGAGATGAAATTTTCAATTTTACCGACCGTTATTATTATTATTTTTCAAATGTACCTTTTTATAAAGAACTTATAAAAACTAAGTTTTAATGAAAAAACAGAATTCGTGTTAATAAGAACTGAAGTCTGAGGTAAGGTAAGTCTCTACAGTTTCATAATAAAAACAAACATTGGTAAATAAATCTATTCTTTTCTATTCGGTTTCAGAGACCCTATTGTCACGTTTGTAGAACTGAATTACAAAGAAAGGTTATAAGAGCTTATCTCCGTATTCTTTAGGGGTTACGTTTTATGGATGTTGTAACATGAAACGCGACAACATTCCACCATTCAGCTCACAGAATCGATAGGTACATTTATATATATGTGAAGCGAATACGATGATGTTTTGTCTACTTCGTTATATTAAGTATTCTAAAGCATATTGTGGCATTACTATATGTTGCTTAATATTTAGATGATATATATATATATAGATATATGTTTTTTATTAGGTATTATATGAAATTTCATGAAATGTTCAAATTATCAACCATTTGACCCGTTGGCCCACAATAGAGGAAAGCGCTTACATTCAACATTTTAATGTACTACAATGTTTAATTCGACATTCCCCATACATCTCTATATATATATCGGTGTTTATTTTTCACGTACTGTGTCTGGCTCATTTTACAATATTTTCGGTCCATTCTGGAATTACGTCGTTATGCATTAATTTTTATGAAGCATCCTATTATCAGCAACATAGTTTTCATTAATTCTGTTCACGAAACATTCACGTTTAATCATACTTTAATAACAGTCGACGTAAGAAATCATATCACGTAAATTAATGTTACGATTCGTTAATATATAAATTGTTAAGGGATAAGCCTAGTTTGCTTGTTATAAATTATAATGGCTATCAACATACATAATGGTTTATAATGTCAGGGACAAGAATTTTCATTTTAAAGAAAATTATACTGAATGGCACATATTTTGTTTTTCTATGAACATTAAAAACTAATTAATCATTCCAAAGCTGGTTAGAACAGTTTTAAGTCTGATTTTAGTGTGGGAAAAACTCCGCTTGCACTATCTCTAGTCCCGAAGTGTAATTATTAACTGCACATAAGCTGTAGGTAGATTTGCAACCGTGGAGGTGAAGTGAGCTGTTTAATCTGTCCGCAGAGAAAAAAGAAAAAGTGAGACTTTTCAAGTCTGTGGGGTTACTTGTAACAGAGCTTATAGTAATGAGACATCACAAGTAAGATTTAAATAGGTGATTATTTACTGTGTATCGCTACTTAACCCCAAGTTGTGATTTAATTTCACAACTGTATTAGGCTACTTGAGGATATTACCCCCTGCACCAATATAACCAGTCCTGCTTGGGGTTTTGTAACCAAATAATTTGTCTATATGTGTATTTGTACCGTTGTTATTAGTTAGGGTATGTTTAAGGGACCCAATAACAATTAACTAAAACCCAGAAAGGGAGTTATTAAATTTAGATTTTTTCTCAGATGTAAATTAAGGAGATGAAGGCCGCTTGACTACTGTGCCCATCCCAACAATTACCTAGACCCCATTGGGAGACAATTTTTCCCGTGAAACTTTGTAAATTTGGCTGCTGCCACATCAAAGCAAGTTGTCATATGTAAAAAATGCTTATGGGAAGTTTTGAATTAATTGTGTATACTCGACGGCATGGCGAAAATGACAGAAAAGTTGTCCAATTTGGGATGGGGAAGTTACAATTTACAGAAATTAGAAAATTCCGGGGTGTATCGAATTAACTCTTATGTGCAAATGATTTTGAAATTGCACCATGAAATGTGCTTATATTTGTTATTTAATCAAATATGTATTTTTTAATTACAGAGATAAAATGACATAAAATTGCAAAAGGTGGGTCGGCGTTTTGGTAATGTAGGAGTTTGGCTTTGTCGTAGAGATGTCGGGAACTTTATGGTACTTCTTGTTTATAATGGTACACATGTAATGTAGAGGATTAAAGATAATAGTTTAGATTCATCGCCCAGATAAACTACCAACGCCTGTGTTGAAAAAGGTAGTTTAAGTCTTTTAGTAACTGTTTTTATCTCGAGTATTATACATGTATTAGATTTCTGAGAAATGCGTAAAACATCTGATTTATTGAGAAGTATTGACATTGCCTTGTTAGTAACATATATGAAGATATTGATACGTTCAATATAAAGAGTTTAATAAACCCTATCTATAGGTTTACAAAAAAAAAAAAAAAAAAAGAACACAGCGAGTTAGCATGGAATATTCGCAAAATTATTCGCATAAATAATAATAATGGTTTAAGTTTATCTGATATATAGTATGAAGTTATTTATGTGATATACAGTCAGTGTATAATAAGTGCAGGTTCTGTCAGTATATAATAAGTGCATGTTCTGTCAGTGTATAATAAGTGCAGGTTCTGTCAGTGTATAATAAGTGCAGGTTCTGTCAGTGTATAATAAGTGCAGGTTCTGTCAGTGTATAATAAGTGCAGGTTCTGTCAGTGTATAATAAGTGCAGGTTCTGTTTGTGTATAATAAGTGCAGGTTCTGTCAGTGTATAATAAGTGCAGGTTCTGTCAGTGTATAATAAGTGCAGGTTCTGTTTGTGTATAATAAGTGCAGGTTCTGTCAGTGTATAATAAGTGCAGGTTCTGTTTGTGTATAATAAGTGCAGGTTCTGTCAGTGTATAATAAGTGCAGGTTCTGTTTGTGTATGATAAGTGCAGGTTCTGTCAGTGTATAATAAGTGCAGGTTCTGTCAGTGTATAATAAGTGCAGATTCTGTCAGTGTATAATAAGTGCAGGTTCTGTTTGTGTATAATAAGTGCAGGTTCTGTCAGTGTATAATAAGTGCAGGTTCTGTCAGTGTATGATGAGTGCAGGTTCTGTCCGTGTATAATAAGTGCAGATTCTGTCAGTGTATAATAAGTGCAGATTCTGTCAGTGTATGATGAGTGCATATTCTGTCAGTGTATGACGTATTGGTAGGATAAATACACGGATATCCTAAGGAATTCTAATTCATGCGATCATCTGGGGATTGCAATCTTTACCGGTGGTTCTTCTGTGTTGCGATGTAAAACTGAAAAAAATGGTAAACCTTTGGATGGAACTTGTATAAATTGTTATTTTACCGTGACTTGTCCACGTTGTAAATATATGTACATAACGTAACCGCGTATATACATGGTAGTACCAATAATACACGTACATCACATGACCATGTATTTACACAGTAAGTACCAATAATACACGTACATCACGTGACCATGTATAAACACAATAAGTACCAATAATACACGTACATCACGTGACCATGTATTTACACAGTAAGTACAAATAAAGCACGTACATCACGTGACCATGTATTTACACAGTAAGTACAAATAAAGCACGTACATCACGTGACCATGTATTTACACAGTAAGTACCAATGAAACATCACGTGACCATGTATTTACACAGTAAGTACAAATAAAGCACGTACATCACATGACCATGTATTTACACAGTAAGTACCAATAAAACACTTACATCACGTGACCATGTATAAACACAGTAAGTACCAATAACACGTACATCACATGACCATGTATTTACACGTACATTACGTGACCATGTGTTTACACAGTAAGTACCATTAAAACGCGTACATCATGTGACCATGTACATACACAATAAGTACCAATAACACGTACATCACGTGACCCTATATATAGATAATATGTACAAATAATACACGTACGCCACGTGACCATGTATATAATCAGTAAGTAACAATAATACATGAATATGCACATGAACAGCGTGATACACATTTCAAAAGTATTTTCCCTCAAACTTTGCAGCCGTAAGTTTTATGATACCCTGTTGTCAATAACATGTTTTTTCAAATTTAATTACTGGAGCTATTTTCAATTATGTAGAAATTAATTATGTAGAACTGAATTATGGTATCTTTTCAAGAAATATGTTAGTATTCCTTTCAATGAATAAGTTAATATATCCGTCCATTAACGTTTAGCAGGAGATGGGATATTTCGGTAAATCAAATATGACGTTTTTATTATTTCGTTTCTGACCTACTTTAATTGTGTGAATTGTCGCAAGATACGTTTATCAGCACATTATAAACATATTGTTTGACAAGTTTCAGTCGATTTGGAGCACGATCGTTTGTCATTCCTCAACTGATTCTTCATCTTGGTTTCTTTCCTATCCAAAATGAAAACAGAGAGGAAGGCGAAAAAAAAAAAAAAAAAAAAATCAGGAAAGAAATAAGTAAAAGAAAAATTCGAGGAATTCTAACTGAGTATGATACGGAAGCACCAAGATAAGGTGGAACGTGCCATTGAGTAATATTAATATTTGATGGTGGAGTTTTACCAAGGAAACAAAAGGTGTAACTGGGTGGGTACTAGTAACATTTAGTTCTCGGATCAGGCGTGTACTAAACAGAAAACGGATGTAATGTGCACGGACAGTGTTCTTTTTACATAACTTAATTGTTACTCAAAACTTTGCTGTTATGGACGTTAAGAGTAATTGAAGTAATTAACTGTTCACTTAGAACACGAATCTGATTTTTCGACACAATCTCCACATGGGGAGCAGACTTCAAAATAGAGATCCAGTCGGAGAACAGGTCGAGAAAGATATGTCGCTGTCAAGGAAAATATTTCCATGGGCAAACTGCAAGAAAATTGGTTAAAAGTCAGCCATTATGTATGAATGGAAAAGAGGCTAGATGTAATATCCACAATAATTGGTAGGATCAGGTTCCTTCAAAAAACCATTATTGCTCGCGCTTGTAATCCCAGGTATGTATGCCATCTGCACGAGGCTGTCAGGTCGGGGTGCTACACGTGTCGTCTGCTCAAAGACAAATGCTACCAAGGGTCCGATTTCAAAAAACAAATTACACAATACTGGTAGAAGGTAATTCAATTATTTGATTTATGTAAGAAAGATGTCGCAAAAAGGCCGTGGTATTTTGCATGCTGGAATTTTGTCATTTCCATCCCTACAGGGGCATAGTGCTGCGCAAGCTTTTCGCATTTTTGGTGTCCCCTAAAACATTAATGCATCCATTTCACATCTGAATGCGCATGAGGTTGTTAGCAAATTGATATGTAGACTCACGTGAAGGAATTTGCCGTGATAGAATTGTAATTGGCTTCATGGGACGTGAAAGTGAATACAAGTCCACACAAGCATGCGATGTTTGGTTTTATGGAAGAACGGCAAGCAGCGGGAGGCTAAGTGATGGGTTGTGTCGCAAACCGAATCAAACAAAACTGGTTTTTATTGTATATATTAATAGGTATTCCGGTGGTACGATTTCATCTGTTACTGAAACGTATAAACGGTAAATGTCTGTTTCTTATCTAAACTCTATTGCGATAGATTACTGCACAGGAACGGTCGTTTGAAGTATTGTTCATGTTGACATTTCTTTACATTCTATTGTATTTCAGGTTTGTATAACGTGTCGAACACTGGAAACAAAATATGTAATCCTTTGTTGCAACATTGGTGCATCGTTTCAAAATAATGCATTTTTAAAGCATGCATAGTAACTCAAGCAAACCGCTCCTAAATACAAGTATCTTTAAATGGTGTGGACATCAGGTGATTGTATATGGAGTATAACGCTATAGTAATGATAAATGGTGTATGACAATATGTTATTGTATATCATATACAACACTATAGTAACTGTTAATGCTATATGACATTTGATTGTTGTATTGGTTTTCTGTAATAGTGAATTACGTAGAAGGAATTGATGCGGTACATACCACTTACAAAGATTCATCCTGCGTTTGTACGCTTTGTTTTCTTGGCCTTTCGATAGCAAGCTAATTAATCTGATATATTAAACATATAAAATTTTATTGTGGGGCTAGTGCACCACCCCATCGTCTAGGGTTAGATATTTCTTCTTTGGTCGCCTCCACAGCTTCAAAATTTAGGCCCTTAGCAACACCTAGAGTCCAAGAATGACGAAACATTTGTAATAATTCCCGTTGGCGAGTATTATTTATTACTTTATCATTCGTTGTGTGTTTTGTTTTATAGAGAAATGTCGATGTAGACAATTGTTAAAGTTTTATGGTCGGCGTTTCATTGGAAGCTATTTCACCCATAAGTGATACGATATTTGTCATATTCGACATTTTTTTGGTAATATTATTCATGTTGTCACCATTGCACTAGTCGTGGCATCACTTGGAATTTGAGCTGCAGTTTAGAACTAGCTATATTCCTGTTCATGTTTCTTTCAAAGTGCCATTGTATACAACGTTTTTTGCCGCTCTGTGCTGTTCACTTGACTGTTGTAGTCTTTGTATTCCGAGATGCTATTCACGTGTGTCTTTTGTACAATCTTCAGATATTACTCTCCAGTCGTTTCTTTGATATTGCTTTGTATATAGAGCTGTGTATTAACGCTCGCACTCGGTGTTTCTTGGAAAAGTCAATGCCCCAGATAGAATTTTGTTTTAACGGCCCATTCCATTTTTTCCTCATTCGTGTGTGCTGCACTTAACATGTCGAGAGCGGTACATACCTGTGTCCGATGTAGACATATATAAAACCCTTCTTGGCAATGATTAATGATCTGCTTTTCACATAAATTATAAGAATATACTACACATTTCGAAGACTGGTCTGCATTTTGCATCAGTTATAAACTAATCCTTTTCTTAGCATTTGTGTATAATGGTGTTTTATTCCTAATTACTATCTTTCGGTTCAAAGTTCTGGTTTAGATTATTCATTGTTTGTGTATACATTAAAGACAATTTCATTCATAATTTCATGTATAAACCACGGGAAGAAAGATACCCCAGATATAACTAAGGTTACAAATCTCGGGATATCTCGAGTAACTCGGTAACAAGTGTGACGCTGCCTTCTCTCAGATCACCCTAATCCCAACAGACAGACGAGGGTACCACTATTATTTATACGTGTCATATTCCCGGCACATGTGGAATGTGCATCTGCAGAGAAGGGAATGGTAGATGTTTACCGGTAAATGTAAGGTCGTTGTGTACCTCCTTTGGGAAAGCTTGACAACTTAAGGACATTGTTTTATGTGGTATTTGTGATAACCTACTAGATGTGATTGAAACGGTTTTTTCTCTGGTTCTATATGAGCTTTCCTTTTATTAATGATGTCACTGTATAATGATGTTATATTTTTTTGAAAAGTTTACTACACAGTGCCCTATATTAAGGAGTTTTTAAACGTAAATACACCTTTCCGAAGATTCTACATTTGTAACAGCCCATGAAGAAGTTCCTAATTTTTCTTTGGAACCTTCCACATTTCTCTTATCTAATTAGAATTATTTTAATAGATATGTTTATGACATAACTAAAAGTAGTCAATAAACAATCAATACATTTTATTGTATTATCCACTTATCTCTTTTGTAATAAAATGTGTCGATGATGAATTATAACCATTCAATACAGGTTATGCACTTTACCCTCGTAAAGCGGGTATTTCTTGGAGACCGCGGGCTTGAATTAGTGTTGTCCTTTTTTGCAGGTCGGCTCAATATAAGAATACCAGTACATCTTAGGAATATTATTCACTGTCCATTTTGAAAAATCTATGTACAGGAGAATCCAACATTAAAGAATGTCGCTGTTTTAAGTTACACTGTTTTTCTCTCTGTACAGGAGCTAACCTTGATGATTGTTTCACTCTTTCTTCACAGAAGTCAGTCTTAAGTAATGATGTTCTTTCTCCACAGAAGGAATTAACCTTAAGCTCACTTTAACCATTGGTTTTTTTCTACTTACAGGAACAGCCTACCTTAATTAATGATCTCAGGGACGATGTGAGGATAGAGTGTGGAAGATTTGGAGAAGTGAAGAATGTAAAAATATTTGACGTGAGTAGATAAGAAGCCGTAATCGAAATCAACATATTTTTTTGCAAATGTCTTATTTCACGTCTTTATCTAAATGTGTTGAATTATCTTGATCTTTGTTATCAATATTGGGTGTTGTCTCCGAATTCATCAGACTATAATCACCAGTAAATATTGTATATCGTTTTTACATATAGTACTCTATGATTAAACATTAAAAACGGGCTGTATTTTGTCAGTAAAAGTTAATTAGTGTAGGTTTTTATGATATTCCGTCTGTAGAATTCAATAGAGTAGTTATTAATGAAACTCCGTCAGTAAAAATTAATAGTGAAAATATTTTCGATATTCCGTCAATTAAAATTAAATAGTGTAGGTATTTATGAAAATCCGTCAGTAAAAATTAATAGTGAAAATATTTTCGATATTCCGTCAATTAAAATTAAATAGTGTAGGTATTTATGAAACTCCGTCAGTAAAAGATGAATAATGTAGATATTTTTGAAACTCCATCAGATAACATTAGATACTTTAAGTGCATATAGTATTCCGCCAGTAAACATTACCGTGTGTACATAGTAAACGGATATTGAGACAATCGACAAACATTGGTGATTAACATGTTAATTTTACTCGTTCCTTTGACCAAATGTCTCTGTTCAAATTATATACGTAACCCTATTTTTCTTTGGATATGAAAAGTGCATGCCCAGTTAAGTCAATTAGTTATCCGTTTAGCCGCAGTATGTCTAAAACCACGTAAAATTTTTGGAACTCTTAATAATAAAATGTCTTCAGATGATCACTACCAGATTTGGCTTTATTGATTTTAGAACCACCCAGACGGCGTGATGATGGTGTATTTCAAGACGGCAGAGGAAGCTGATGGCTGTATAAACGCCCTTCACCACAGATGGTTCTCAAAGCGTCGTGTTATGGCACAGCAATGGGACGGACGAACCAAATTCGAAATTGAAGAATCTGAGGCTGAGCGGGAAGAGAGATTATCCAAATGGGAAAAGTTTTTGGAAAGTGATGATAAGAAACCGAAAGGAGACACCAAAGAAGACATAACTGATTGTCAAAAAGACCAGGCAGCAAGCATAGATTCTGACAGCAGGGGACAAAGCAAAACTGACACTAACACTGAACCAAATCAGATTCAGGCAAATGGAAATAAAGGACAAGACGACCTCGCTTCCATGAATAATATTACAGGTTCTAGTAGTTCCGCGGATATGAATGTACAAGCTAGGCCTTCAACGGAGGAGCCTGAATAAAGTTCATTGCGAATGTCATGTTTTCTTGTCAATGAATAGCGATCATGTCCCTTTCTATTGGTTAATCATTATCACACGAGACCATAGGTCTGACCTCCTATTGACTTGCAGTTTTTATATCACAAGAGATTAAGTTCCTCCCTCTTTACTCTTTCTAGTACCACACGAGATCATATGACCGGTCATTTATTGCTTAGCTTTAATTGTATCAACTAGACCGAATATTTAAAATTCAGAACTGGTCATTTATTGCTTAGCTTAAATTGTATCAACTAGACCGAAGATCTGAAATTCAGAACTGGTCATTTATTGTTTAGCTTAAATTGTATCACACTAGACCGAAGATCTGAAATTCAGAACTGGTCATTTGTTGTTTAGCTTAAATTGTATCACACTAGACCGAAGATCTGAAATTCAGAACTGGTAATTTGTTGTTTAGCTTAAATTGTATCAACTAGACCGAAGATCTGAAATTCGGAACTGGTCATTTGTTTTTTAACTTTATCACACTTGCCCGTTGCTTGTATTAAACGGGACTTTAGATCTAAATTTTCAGACCTGCACTTTAGTGGTTCTATGAATTATAAAAAGGACACGCGATCATAGAATTAACTCTGGGATACTGTATAAGTACGTATTTCAGCGATCATCGGATTTTAGTGCTTTTCGCGCGGATCACCTAACGCTTAAATATTATTCCGCTATATGTTACTGTATGTTGATTTTACAGTTAATTTATCATCACGCTAATTACCTAGGGAGTTAATAAAAAATTTAATTTGATTAAGTAATTTTACAGTCATATAAGCCGTAAGGGAATATGTTATTTTTTAGAATGTTTTTAAGAGTCTTACTTAGTAGAAGGTATCTACCATGAAAATGCTAGTTTTATCCTAACTTTAGACATGTAGACAGACAGTATACGATACATATGTTACATAAACACTAAATAACGTACCCGTAATGAATACATCGGGGCTCCGTTTGTAAACAGCATCAGCAATTTACCATCGCTAACATGGTTCTACAATATCACAAACACTTATTGTTTGTACTCTTTGAATGTGAAAGGCATTTCATTAGATTTTGGAATTGTATAAGTACTTTATACAACACAGTATGTAAAGCAGTGATTATGTACATTAGAATGATGTGAAAAATGCCAAGTATTATCAGCCACATTGAAAGATATAAGAAATATTGTTCAAGTTACTGAAAGTGTAAAGAAGGTTATAACACTACTTCAATACACAAGAATGAAACAAGAAACATTTACTCATAGACTTCTGAAAAATGTGCAAGGAGAATCAGACCAGGTGCTCAGGAAGAGTAAGCATCTTCTGGTTCATCGACGGCAACCGCCATGTAAATCTGGGTCAATCCAAGTAAGTAAAGTCATGTTCTCGAATGAGGACAAGGTACACAACGATAGACTCAACAGGCAAACTAACGAGCATCAAACACGTCCAGCTTGATATCGCTCAAAGCAATAGAATTTTTCTCAATGAGATCACTAAAACCGTAAATCCTCCTCATAAATTTCATCAAACAGCTTATTTTGAAGCCCTGTTCTGCGAGGTGACGTGAATCGTGATAATGTAAACATGTCTTCGAATATCGAATCACCTGCGACATGTAAACACTATAGGTTTGGGATACAAGAATGTTATCCAGAAATGGAAAATTCACGCTTATCGTATAGCTTGGTGGAAATCTCTCCATGTTGGTTTCGTTGTAGAAAAAGATTTAGATAAATGGCTGATGTAGAAGAGTCTAGCGTTCTTGATTTCCAGTTCATGTGGGTATGTATGTGGTCAATAAATTTCTTGCTATTTAATGATAAGACGTCTGAAAGTGAAATCAAGCGACTTTGCAAGGTCTTTGTGGCCGTCGATAAATTCAGCCTCGCATAAAAACAAAAACAAGTCGGCCAACGGAGGAGCACAGTCGGTTGACATAGGTATGCCAATGGCCTGTTCAAAGCTCTTGCCATCGAACTAAAAAAAGATGATGTCAACCAGAAACTGAAAAAATAGAATAGATATAGTCAATTACAGGGACATAAAAAGACGCGAAAACAGTAGGAAATGTATCACTAAAGAAATTTCAAAACTGACGAGAATGAAAAAAAAAACCATGCTCCATATGAGAAACCTGCCATTACTTATTACTTACTCATTATACACGTTGACTGCTCCAACTCTTAAAGGGACTAAATGTTTAGGTCTCGCCATTGTGTCTACCGCAATTCGCTGTGTTGCTTGGAGATAGCCGAGTTCATCTTTCACCATTTGGAATCCCGTTTAAACCCACCGCTTTGTCATAATTTCTAAATTTTCAGCATCGCACATGTGTGAAGACATTGTTTACACTTTCCGAATGACAAAGATATTAAATAATGTTGGATCGATCCGGTGTTATTTTTTTGACTTTTTCATACAATGATTACACAATAAAATAAAATGTTATGATAAAAAGAAAGTGTACAACTTTTAACAATGCTCTTACCAGTTATTAAATGAAAATCTATTTAGTCTCTTTGTGAAATGATACGCTAAATAATTGAAAAACTGAAAAGATGCCCTTAAACTTATCTTAGTTATAATCTTATTATATCGCCACTGAACAGATGAGTAAACCTTTCTGAAGTAGCTTGAATTTACCTGTGCCTTAAATCATTACTTTCGCGGTGTACATGTAATGATTCTTGTGGTAAGTGCAACAAATATTAGAATCTATTTATATCCAGCAATCCATCTTATAATGAATCAGATATTGTTTTGTGAAAGGAGCTGATTATGTTTTCCTTCGTACTATGTTTGTAACTTTCCGGTTTTCTTTTAGGCCTCTTCAAGGGCAACATATCAGACCTTATTTCTACGTAAATACATATCACCGGTATAAAGACCTGGAATGACTCTCCAATATTGTCTGGCGGAAAAGATTAAAGATCTTTACCTGCTGTGCATCTTTGTTTCTCTTGTCATTGATAATAACAATATTTATTCTATAAGTAGCGCTGCCATTGTCGCAATAAACCTGCTACATATTTTTTTGCTGTATTTGGTACTGGCGAAAAACCGCTATAATTTAGCTCGTGAGTTCATTCGACAGTCTTACTTTCTGCAATTGCTTTAAAATCACGTTGATAAAAGCGAATTAATATGGTGTTATGAACAAGATTAGTTACGAAAATTCATAAAATTGCTGTCATATTCGTTAAAGTTTGGAACTATATTTGTGCGCGGATGAATTATTTTTGGCGTACGTCATTATGCCAAATTCAGCGTAACGTCAACGCCAGGTAAACAAAGATTGAATAACAAAACTTTCGATGTTTTGATTGTCTGATTTTCAATCAATGTTGCAGGATAAATATAATACATGGTGATTGTTCTCGATAAAGCAGAAAAATCTCGCTTTGCCGGAACAACAGGTCTTATTCTGGTACTTTTACAGGGTCTCTGTGTGAGTATTTTGTTTGTGTTTAGCCCCCCGTTTCATCTTTTTATAGTTTAAATAAAGTATTTTTCCTTATTTTAAGTCATCGGATGACAGTACAATTTATTTTCCATAATTGTTTCTTTTTTAAGGGATTATTTTATTACGTTTAAATTGGATACACATCTGATAAACAGTTTTGTATTACGGATTTGTAAGACGGAATATGTTGGTATAGCTAAACGCAGGTCGTGCTAAGGAGCGGCACGATAACACACGGAGCTGTCAGAATCGTGCGTCGTAAATGCTTAGAAATACGGCCTCGCTACATGTAAATAAATATACTTTTCTTATCGACTTGTGCTCGTGAGCTTGAAAACGGATATGGATATACTTAACAGCGTCTTCTTTCGGGGTTAACGGTGTTACATAACAAATGATAACCCCTTTAAGTGTTCCGTGTGTAGAAATTGACCTTTCACCGTTTGCGAGATGTATCCACTTGACAAAAGATACGAATGCACTTATTCAATTGGGCTTATCTCAGGAACCAATTAAATTATCATAAATAACCACGGAGACGACTTATAGTAGCGATTTAAAACCGCCTCTACATGAAGTCAAAAACATCATCAAATTTAATCTGGCTTTCCAATACAATTGAGCCGTGTTAAAACAAGATTTTTCCTTTAAGATTATGAAAATTGTGCAAATTGAATTATCCGTATGGGGAAGTTGTGAAGGATATTTGTATAGGCATGTAGGCTAGAACCTTGGGAAAACCATGCGTGCGTGCTGGATGTATTTGTTTTTAAGTATGATATTAAAAAAAAATCACAACTGCAATGATTATGTAGAATTAATTCTTTTCATATGAAGTCAATAAAACAACCGATTTTTAATAGATAAAGTAATAGTATTCTCATCAAAGTTCATGTCGTCTGTCTTATCACTGATGAAAATGGATATAATCTGTTAATATCACCACTCTGATAAATACCATGTACGAAAACGAAAATATTTCAATATGAATTATGAAAATATCCACGAAGAAATAGACGGAACCAAAGATCTAGTTTGTATTAGATATATCTACTTATATATACAGTGACGTTTTAATCTGTTTCATCCTTTGACTCAGAATTCTGGAGTTTGTTTTTGTGTGTTGACTTTCAACTCCTGATGCTTTTTACTTTGAATTCTAATTTCGTGTTATACGTTGATAAATGCTCGTTTTGTATTCATTCACTGATCGGTCAACATATGTGTTGAATTTGACAATTCATACTTTGTGTATGTGTACTAAATATTGCCTTGTCTCTTAGCTGATTTTGAATTCTTGTTTTGTCTGTGAGTGATTTATTTTTATTCTCTTTCTACTTTCATATTGATTTTGCATTTTCTTATTTGTTTTTTTCTACTTTGATTTATTTTCCATTTTCGTTTTTCATATTTTAATTCTATTTTGTCTCTGTGTTGATTCTGGGTTTTGGAATTCGTTTTGTGTGTATTTCTTCTTTGTCTTCGTATTTTGAGTACTAATTCTGATTTGTCTGTGAATCTTGAGTACTAATTCTGATTTGTCTATGTATTTTGAGTACCAATTCTGATTTGTCTATGTATTTTGAGTACTAATTCTTATTTGTCCTTGTATGCAGCTGTTTTTGTTGAATTGTCTGAGTATGGCAATTATGAATTACAATATAATAGATACTATTTTTAAAAACCCTTACATCATGTTTTAAAAAATAACAAGTAATTACAGTACATTTATTTTAAGATAATTTCAGGAGACAAGAGTTCGTACATGTATCAACACGTAGGGAGATAAAAAAATATGTACTATAACACTAACAGATATACAAATATAGATATTTAGGAACACACGTGTCTACATTTCAATGTAAATAAATATCAGTATAACCAAACACAAATGTCAATGGCTGAAATAGTATGATCATAATGATATGATAAAATATTGAAATCAATTACGTGACATATCAAAGTGAGAAAGCACCAAGAAAATTATTGCGGGGGAAAGTTACTGAAGATAGAATGAAGTACTGGGATTACTTACTTATCGGTACGTTTCGCGTATTAAGTTGATAAACTGTTTAACATCCAGAATCTAAAAAATAAGAGACATATTTCAGACATCTGAAAGGAGAAAAATAATTGTTTATGTTCTGACAATTGAAAAGAATAATGTTTATGTCTATTAGAGCTTGTAAATGGCAGGTAAAATTATCTTATCTGATTGCACTCTCTTTTAATTATTCTCATCATACTTAAGCACCACGTCACAAAGAGAACAATATTTAGAATCAAGGGTATGTTGCAAATTTTGGAAATGTTTTTTAATAATTCTAGGAAAATGTTCTTTAAAGATTTTCTCCAAAGTTACAAATAGGAAATGTTATATATGAATGTTTTAGATAAATTTGTTACAATAGTTTTTTTTTCAATATGACATCTCATTTTTACGGTACAGAATTGGTGACTGCCAACAAACCAAGGGTTGTGACGGGGTGAGATGTACTACTAGTACTCTTCTACCTACCAATGAAAGGGGCGACTTGCTGGGGTGTTGGAACTCAGCGAGCAATAAAGCCCTATTTACGACCCTACCAGCAAACTCATTAATACATATACCTAAACAGCAAGTAAACCAGAAAATCACTTTTTTAAAAAGTCTCTCCTCTGATTTAATTTCAGTAATTAGCTATGTAATTTTGTTATGACTTTCGGCTTCTTTGAGCTTTTTCATAGTCGGTGTTAACCTTAAGCGGAGAATCGTTTCAGCTGTGATGGTTTCTTTCCGCAAGGGAAAATCCAAATGTAACGGCCAAGTCCGTATAATCTGTCACTTATTTTTCTCCACTTACCCACGAATGACAAGCTTCCCAAGAGGAATCTTGCGGGAAAGGAATTTCTACGGGGGGTGGGGGATACCCCCGGGGATTACGAGACGATAAATCATAACCTGAGAGGAGGGTAGTGCCCGTATATTACTTACGTGTGGGAGAATGCGAGGCGCGTTGAAAGCCTGTGCAATACAAGAGACAGCATTATTTACGTACAAACATAGAGAAGTCGGGAGGTATTGGTGAGAAAGTAACAAGCAACAGGGACTAGGACGAGTGACAGAGAATCTAACATGGCAGGTCGACACATAAAAATCCACTTTCTATTCGGATTTAATTAAAAGCTTGTCCCACCTTTGTGTTTTTGTGACCATATTACTTTTGACAGATGGTCTTTTAAAAAAAATTGTGTATAGTGGAATTTAGATGTTTACGTGTACCATATTATAATAAGTATTCACGCACAGTACTAATATCGGAATTTTACAGGCCAAATATACATTAGTGTCAAAATATGATTATGTATGTCCCTCCCTCTTTTAAAGTATGTTTTACAATATATTATTTCATCACCCAACGGGTCTATTGTGTCCCATCATACGGACGTGTCGTAAATATTGTTAGACAAATAAAATGATTTGCTACATATTGAATTATTGGAGTCGTTTGATAAATTCCGTATTAAATCGAAGCTTGCGTTCTAACAAAAATAATGTTGGTAACTCGCCCCTCCTGTAAGTGAAATTTGTTGTCATATATACATTAGATTTGTCTTCACATTTTCAGGGCGATGCGGAGATTGTATAGGACTTACCCTATATGAGGTCATCATTGTGTTGTGATTGCCGTGTTTGACACCGTTACGGATAATTCGGGACCCGATAAGTAAATAGTCCCAAAACACCCATCATGTCTACCAATAACACCACTAATCTGACAGTAGCACGCGTCAGACTGACCTTCACACTGGTATGTACGACCGTAATCCCTGAGGTAATTGGATTTGTTAATGAACTACGCATCCGAACATTGCTGTCACTCAACGGTTCGCTAGGAATAGGCACAAATGTTGGTGCTGGGGAACAGGAACTAGACACAGTAGCCATATTTCTTATCAATAACCATATTGTAAAAGTTGCGTTTTGATTTATATTTAAAGCATTGATAAACGAATGGATTTGAAGCATAAATACCATAAGTATACGTTACGAAATTATTATTAAAACGGTTTAGACGACTGTTGACTGTTATCGTTGTTTAGGCCTATCTATAATTAACATCCAAATAGCGTGACTATTTATTGTATATGGAATAGTATCACTGTGATGATAATCCGTTAAAGATAATTAATTCCATGATAAAGGATTGTTCCCGAAAACCCTCAAACTTATAATTTCCTAAAAAAATGAATATGTTCGTTATTTCTAATGAAAATGAAACCTATTTTTAAATATGTTTTAAGTTACCCCGACAAGATTCTTTTTCCTATTCCTAAACGCATATTTTAAACTTAGGAGTCAATAATATTATATTTAAGGGTAATGTTGCGACTTATCAGACACAATCCAAACTTTTGCTATGAATAAGGAGCACCATTCCAATGCGAAATAATGATATATATTCTGCGCAGTTATAACTATTTCCGGGAAAAAACAAGACTTCAAATTCGGAACACATTATTTGGGTAACAATGCTGGTAGAATCAACAATATAACGATTACATTTGGGAAAAGGATAAACAGCAGGCGAGTTTTGGAAATATAGTTAAATGAAAATAAAGCAATATTTTATGCAATTTACATTACATGTGTTTCCATGATAAGATAAAACGTTGTGTGTTTGGTCATGTGAAACTATTAATCAAAGCCATCCTGTCGGAAGAAGTCTACCTCGATACCTACCTTAATGAGATACAGACACCTAATTAGTATTATGGTAAGGCTCTATCCCATAAATTCAGATACTTCACTTACTTGCAAGGTTCGGAAACCCATTACATTTCCCCCGTACACTTGCACAGAAAATTGAATGAATATACTTTATGCGTATACTATTTTTTGCTCCGTTTATGAAAATTGAATGTAATTGAAAAAAATAATATATATTCGTTTGCGCGCCTTCTATCGTTCAATAAACATTCTCATATCTCGTTTTCCTGAAATTGTTACAGAATTTCGATTTTCAAAGAGGTAATATAAGGGTTAGAGTTTAATGGGTACCATGTCTGTAGAAAACAGTTTCCATATACCAGTTATATTTAGAAGAAACAGAACACACAGGTTAATGCTGGTCTTTAAGTGGTGTATATTATTTCCCAGTATTATAATAATTATAGTTCAGAACGGTTAAAGCCCTGGTGGGGTCCAAGATATACCTTGTCGTGTAGAGTCAGACGAAGGACGATAATTCCGGATAAACCCATCAGTCGGCTCGTTTAGTAGTGGTTAGTTTATGGTGATGATAAGATAGTGGTTTAGTAGTGTGGACAGGTGTGGACACTAGTCCGTGACAAATTAACGTGATGTTAATGACTGTCTAGATAGTCCCAGTACACTTCCTGTCATCACGGACCATATTAGTGACGCAGAATGTCACAGCCCTCTCTTTCTTATCCTATTAATCACCAAATTATCTTGAAAACGACAAATTTTGGCGATGAATTTGAAAAGTTAATTGTTTGTCGGAGTAAATGGTCTTCTCTTCATTCTAATCATCTTAATTTCCATCAGACACTGGATGCCGGGAATTCTATTTTTGTTCGGGGGAGGGGATAACTGATGTCAGCGATGGGATAGGTGATGGAATTTCGAGGTTCAGTGATATCACTAACACCGTGATACCGCCATTGATTTCTAAACATGTCTCTTTATTTCAAAATCGTAGCTCTTTATAGGGTTTGGTAGATTCTCAAATTAATTGCGATATGTTTTCAGTTTGTTTAAAGAATTAATTCAGTATAGAAATGGGCCAAAACGAATTGTATGTCACTTGAATTATCGCCGTATTTCATGTAATATTTACGTAACGCGTCGTAGAATTAATATGCATTAATTAACAAACAAGCTAGTTATTACTTTTCTACAATCTCTCATATTAATGTGCCAATGAATCCCTTTGTTAGAAAACAGCTATTTTAAATATAGCTGGTATACCTTCATCAATGGTCCTGCCAGAACTAATGAAATAGAAGATTTGGGTAAAGACCATACACGTAATAATAACACAATGGAAAATGAAACTGAGAAATCCGTTAAGGATGTAACTCTCTGAATACAAACATTTACTGTATATTTTAGATGTATGATAAACATTAAAACAGAGACTGGAACCATATTTATACAGCATTACCGGGTTTGTGAGTCCTTTCGTAATGTTATTGAAAACTAAAGGACTTTTCTATGGGCGTCCTTTAATGATAATGTTAGAGAAATGTATATCGATAAAATGAAACTAAATAAGTCAAATGATGAAATTTTTTCACTAATTTGTCAACTAAGAACACTGAGATGATATGGAGAACTTGTTAATATAACAGTTCTAGAAATGACGAGAGTGGGTTTGTGACGTTTCAACTGTCGGCCTTGGATACATGTTTGAAGAAACCAATAACAATTCTGTTAAATTTCATAGTATTGTTTATAAACAACATTTATCTGACAATTTTCAACAAGAATGTCTTATGAAAGTCAATTATTCACCTAAAGAATTTTTATAGCAACATCTGGTTGAAAGTATTAAACTCCAGTCATACCTACCTAAATCAGTTAATTGTAATTTTCAGAAACTTAATCTTAAACTTCATCTGCGCATGATTTAGTAATTTAACATGGGCGATACAGGGACGTACCAGGGAAGAAAGAAAGTGTATTTTATGTAATTATAACAATATAGAAGACAAATCTCATTTTATTATAAAAAGTGTTGTGCAAATAACCGTACCAATTTTATTATGCCATATTATTTTAAAAAGCCTACTATGTTTAAATTCATTTAGTTACTCAAAGTCGAAAATGCAAAAGAACTTTAAAATTTAGGAAATTATCTAGCATCAGCAAATAAAAGTAAGACAGATTTATTGTCACAATTTAATTAGAATTTTCGTGGTCTCCTCCAAAAATATTACACCAACATAATGAATGATGACATGGTGTTTATAATGGTAAGAGTGTGAGTGTCTTTGTCCTTTTACCTGTTATTTATCCAATAAGTTGTATAACTTACGGAAAGAAATTGAATTGGAATTGGTATCCTGTCTTGTCTAACACTCTTAAATGGTTAAACCGTTGTGACTGTTTATAGCATCGATTGCTATCAATCTACGTATGTAATTAACTTTGTAAAATGAATGTTGCAAATGAATTGAGTTGAGAATCCAATTTATGCAAATGCGGCATCGTGTTTTACCAGATATATATGTTATTTTTTTTTAAATCAATAAAAAAATTCCAGTCAACTATCTTTACTACAATATACAAGTTTATAAATACATAACAACAAAACATTAATATTTCTTTGTTTTATTCTTTACTTCACACAGCTCTCCATTCTTACATTGATTCTCACAGTAAAATGTATATCTTATTTACATAAAACGTCATAGAGAAATATACATCCGATTCTATAATAATATATACATATGTTTTATCTATACAGTTCTTTGTGAACACACAACACACTGCTTTACTGCAGTAACGGGACAAACAAAGGAAGGTAAGCTTCTGTTTTACTGGGAACAGACAATAATACAGTAGCTGTCATTTACAGAACACAATGGTAGGTTAACTGTCGTTTTATTAAACACAAAAGTATGTTAGCTGTTTTACGGAACACAAAAATGGGTTAGCTGTCATTTTACGGAACACAAGATTGGTTAGATGTTTTATGGAACACAAGATTGGTTAGATGTCATTTTACGGAACACAGTGGTAGGTTAGCTGTTTTACGGAACACAATGTTAGGTTAGCTGTTTTACGGAATACAATTGTAAATTTTTGTCGTTTTACAGAACACACAGATAAGTTAGATGTCGATGCTATGAATGAATAAATGAAGGTTAGCTGTCTTTTTATGGAACAAACTAATGCAAATTATTTGTTGTTTGACGGAAGAACATAGTAAGGCAAGCTGTTGTTTGAAGAAACACGTGCGTGAAGAATGATAAACAATTCCTTACCGGAGAAACATTACGGATTTTTGTCGTTAAATGCAACAAACCAACCCCCATGAAGCAAAAGATATGCCAACATTGTCAGTGTATAGCGAGATCCAAAACGACAGCAATTTGTATAAAGGTAAAACAACGCGTAAATGAATATGGGTCCTGTATATCAATAATACTAAGAGAAATGCTCAAGATTCTATGAAGTTTCATGGGAATGCTTAGAACAGCGTTTCAAATTTGTGTAAATCCCATACAGCGTGTTTTATCTTCTGGACTACCGACAGGAATAGAGGAAATCAAAGGGAGCGAAGTGATCGGTATAAAAGTTTCGGCTCCATTCCAGGAATTTTAAAGGACTCTTTGAGACAGACGCGTCAAAGAATAGGTATCTGTTGGATCTCTCTGTCCGTACTTGACACTATTTTGGGTGGGAGCCCTTCCTGTCATTCGTGACGTCATCAGATATGACTCTCTTTATATCATAGAAACCCGAGTTTAACTTCACTTGGTAACGGTATATATACTTTAAACACATTTACTATTGAATGTGTTTCATTTCCAGGTGTAAAGTATACTCTATTTGATAAAATATTGACAGTAAACAGTGCGTAATATGTAACTATTGTACACAATTGTTACTTGTTCTGTTAGATCCTACGACAAAACAATGTACTCGCTTCTACTCAGATAGAAAATGCTAAATTTGCACATAAGGTTTTGCCGGCACAGTGAAGCAGTCTTTGCGTAGAGGGTTAGAAAGTTAGCGTGTAAAATTGTCATTTCAAATAACACATATAAACAGATACAATTAATAAGCTGAAAATGAAAATCGACAAATATATACGTATGATGCTGTCGATATGTAATGACCGGGATACCGGCGGATTCCGGCTAGAGTAGGGAAGGAATGCATAGATATTGTATTTTTGATTTCCAAATATTCTGTCAGATATCAACAGTCGTCTACGTGTCTTAAATACATTCTAACACACACAGACCTTTAACACAGGTCCCACACAGGTAGACGTTTTCACCTGTATCATCAGTCTCGTACAGGTAGACATTTACACCTTAATCAGCAGTCTCGTATCGGTAGACATTTACACCTGTATCATCAGTCTCGTATCGGTAGACATTTACACCTGTATCATCAGTCCTACACAGGTAGACATTTTCACCTGTATCATCAGTCTCGTACAGGTAGTCATTTACACCTGTGTCATCAGTCTCGTACAGGTAGTCATTTACACCTGTATCATCAGTCTCGTACAGGTAGTCATTTTCACCTGTATCATCAGTCTCGTATCAGTAGACATTTACACCTGTATCATCAGTCCTATACAGGTAGACATCTACACCTGTATCATCAGTTTCGCACAGGTAGACGTTTACATCTGTATCACAGCTTTATTTTATATCCCAATCATTTCAATATTGACTGTGAATAATTTTCCAGGGACTTTGCAGACGCCTGGGTACATCTGGGTACGCCGTATTATGTGTTACTGTCCTGCATGCGTTTTCAATCACAACAATTTGGCACTTTGATCACAATGCACGGAACATAGAACTCTTATCACATATGTCACGTGCTCAGTAAATCCTCATAATAACGAATAGTCACGTCCCTGCTGACGAGAAATCATGATACCACAATTAGGCGAAGACCTACGATAGATCTTTGGTGTTTAGTTTATGCACACATGACACCGGAAGTTTGTCATCAATGTTGTATTGACGTCACCAACACAATTCTCTCCGTGCCGACTGAAGCTGGTACTCCAGACCTGGAAAAACAAAATGGCGATAAGAATTCATATTTCTCAACTTCATGGCGCACTTAAAAAATATCCATGTTTTTATCGTTAACTAAAATGATGTTGCAACTATATCCATTCACTATTTTACTGAGAAAGTTTACACAATTCTCTGTCAGACATCCTCAGATAACACCATGGTTTCTTTGTATTCTAATGATTTCAGAGGTAGCCAGTGACCTAGAATATTGCTTTATATAAAAGTATTTCTGCAGCTTCTCTCATAGAATAATACACATTTGATGACTGCTATAAAATTTCCTAAAAGTAACCTCTTTTCTCTTTTCCAAAAGTTTCAAAGATTCAAGATTCAAGAAAATGCAGACCAAAACAAAAGAAACGGGCAAAATCTTTTATCAGAGTGAAACCTGTTTTGTAAGAATAGAATGATGTTCAGAATAATGAAATTGTACTAGATAGCCTGTGGCTTTGTATGGCAGCATCTTTCTAGTTTAAGGAATACCTTTGAAATTCATCGAAAGTGAGATGTGAAATTTGAAGACAGTCTAAAGCGATATAAAATTTTTTATTCAAACAGAAGCAGAGTTAAGAGATAATGTAAAGTGGACCGGAAATAAGAAATTACAGAAAATCTGAAACTAAGAAGTTAGTGACTTTCATTAACCAGGAACAGTAAAATGTTTCACTTACGAAAATTAGTACTATTTCATATATTTACTCACCAGACACAGTACTTTCAATGTTGCTTTTTGACGGAAAGTCCATGCCTAATCTTGAGAGTCCGTAGTAGCCACTAGATCCGCTCAGGGGATCCATGTTTTTGGAAAATTCAAATTTAGAAGGTCTGGAATCATAATTTGCTGGAAACACAAAGGACTGGTAGGGATTACTCAACTTGCTGGAAGTGTCAAGGGACGAGTAGGACAGACTTTGTCCAAGCTCCGAGTGTCCGTGGGAAGGAAGTCTGTACGGCCAATTGTTCTGTAGAGAGTACCAGGAGGGACTGAAGTACGTGTCCCTGGAGTAATCAAGTCCCCCTCCCGAGGGTCCCAAAGGATTGGTAGTTGCCGGGGGACGGTACGAACTATTCCAGAACGACGGCGGTAACTTTCGATGGCACATCAGTGGTTTGTCTACAAAATACAAAAGGGGACATATCTAAAGTACTTTTTTTCAAACATTTCATTAGAATTCATTAAATTGATAACATCAAATTCATTCTACTCTCACCTGTAGACACTACCCGAAATCATTTCAGGGACAAAAACGCTGGTATTCAGACCTTTAAAACATTCCTACCTACAAATTATTTGGAACTCATTAATTATATAGTGTTTCTTTAACACTAAATATACCAATATATATATATATGTGTGTGTATGATGATTGTTCCCTATAAGTGGTTATTTTAATGTTGTTCTTAGAATACGTCAAAGGCCAACATTAAATTTGAGTAAATCCAGAAATTGATATCGGACAAAACTATTGGTTTTGTCAGCTATTGCGATCGAAAGACATTCTCAATAGTTCTAAGGTTATGGCTCGTTTGTCAGTGGTTTTACCAAAGTTGTTGAAGTTATCATTAAGATAATAATACACAATAGATGATATTTTAATATGAAGATGGATGGACAACTCTAATTCATTTGATGTCGTTTGGTAGGATGGATTACTTGATGAACAGAAGTGTGTTAGATATACTGATAACCAGTAGAACATCCTTTTTCATATGTAGGAAATGGCTCATCCCTTAAGCAGGTTAGTTTTCATTAATGATTTATTGAACCAAGTAGAAACGTGGTCAGGGTGCAATCGTTACCGACAAAAACTGCACAACATTATTTCTACTCGTATCCGATGTGTGAATGACAGTTTTCTATCGTTATTGTAGCCTTTGTGTACGGCTATTCTCATCACACGGCTGACTGTGAAGAAAAGGTTGGTAACGTTTTAAGATGTATAATTAGGAGAGTATAGACAATTCAAATTTTACTGTGAGGTCATATGAAGCGTGAATTAGATAAACAGGTACGGATGAGTTTAGTACATATATGACCTATATACTAAAAACAAAATGAACATATCATTGATATTACAAACACGTGAATCTTTATAAAATAAAATATAGTTCTTTAAAGTCAACCTAATGGTTACTGATCACCTTACTCGTCAGATTTCCTTACCTGGATATTTATAGTGTGTTGTAAATATCGTTATACAGAAGGCCAAATTCTACTTTACGTATTAACAATATATTATAGATGACATTTTATTTGCCTTAATTTGATTCGCGAGGATATTTTTCCCTACGCGAGAATATATTTTCCTTCGTGACATTATTTGTGTTCGTTATGGTAACGGCCTTATTACGTATGTTATCATTGCTGTCTAGTTGTACAACTCGTTTGTCGTTTCGATATATTTATTATTTGCTTTGCAGTTTGGAAGAAATAAATTTGGGAATGATACTAAAGTGATATTTTACATTGTTTAACAACTTAAAATAGTCCATGATGTATTTAATGATCTAATGTTTGGCACTGGTTTGAGGCAGTTTCAGCATCTATAACATGGTACGATTTTTATTTGTCTAAGTCAAAGCAAAATGTTCTAAATAGCGGTACGTATATGTAAAGTATATCATAAATTCGTGACAAATTATATCTATATTTTGTTCTTTGTGATATGGTATTTTTGATGTAAGATCTTTCTTAACAGACAAAAGAGAGGTTGAAAAAAATAGCAAATAAAAAAATCCAGGTCGACAGAGTTCCATTGTTTTATCTGCCGTTATTTGTATCTATCATTACTGTCCGTCTGGCTGTTTAATCACAAAAGGAATAGGTACGACTTTTTACTTACAGATACATCCGTTCAAGATACACATCACGTTTACGTGAAACATTCTCACAATACACCGATATAGGAAATATGGAAAAGAAAGTTACACTCCATGATAAATTTTTGGCAGGATGCATGTCAAAGATGACGGTTATAATATTGAAATTATCATAATTTTATATTTAATTGCTTTGAAAATAAATGCGCAGTGAGAGTATTACTAATACCTATGCATTGGGGTAGAGCGTATTTGGTGAACAGCAGTTCCGACCTACCAAAAGGTTTTCAGTATTTGACTCGCGAACAAAAATACCCGACATACATAAAGATATAAATCTGTTAAGAAATATTTAGTGATAAGAATTTTACGCTGTTTTGTAATGTGTATATATCATAAAGTTATCGTTAAGATTTATGCTAAATTACAAGTGGATTGGGGAGTTCGCGTTGTGGCTCGACTAACCGAGGTCGCTCAGCCCCCAAAATCCTTCGTCGGTGTGAAGGAGGTGTGGGATCGAATGTTCTGTATGCCCCAGGGAGTCATGTTAGGCTGTGGAGTCGAGGGCAGAGTTTATCAGCTGTTCACCGTTAATTCTTACTAGGTGATAATTGACAAATACGACGCCATAAGTCTTATCGCTGGTGAAAGCTCCCGATGGAATTGAAATGAATAAGGTAGATACTTTAAGAACGGCGGGGATCGTGGGTTTGATGATTGTACCCACACCACCAACTTATATAGACATGTTAATATAGTGTACATAGAGTCTAAATATCAATACAGATATTGATGTATGATAAGTTTTAACTGTAGACAGAAAATGTCAAACTTTATCATGCTTAATATGCCATAAGGAAGACACAATCATAATGCACATGTTATGACGCCAAAACAAAACTAATCGTAACTATTCGAGTAAATAAAAAAACTTAATGACAAAGTGGGATGTTCAAAATTTTTATATCAAATAATACAATAACAAAATTTCTTCATATGTTTACGTCAGGTTGTATAATTTCTCATTGTTATCTTAAACTAATTTTCTCCAGTTTACCTCCACCGAATATTTTTTCTTGATTACCAAAAGATATACCCAGTAAAAAAATCTACTGCAGTTAAACATTAAAAAAATATAAGAATATTTTATACACATTCGGACATGTTTACATTATCATTACTAAGTGCCAAGACTACAAAAAATACCTAGTAGAATTTTTTTATGTTTGTATCTATCACCAATTTTAGGGTTTTGTCAAGTTTTCTTATCTAGTTATTACTATTCGTATTGTTATTTATCATCAATTTTATTTTAGAGTTTTAGCTATCGGCAGCTTAGGTGGTAAGTTATCACTAATGTTCAGACATTAAGATGGCACACATCTACATACTTATCGTTAGCTTACATGTTATAGTATCAATTTTAAGTCTTTGTTTATCATGTATTTTAGGTTCTTAATTATCATTTTTTTGTTATCACTAATTTAATTATTTAATTCGCACCTGTTTGAATTTTAAAGTTATCATTACATGTAGATTTCTCCGTTTTGTTAATTATTACTAATTTGTATTATTGTTATTGTCACTAGATTTAAATGTGTATTCAGTTTAAAGTTATCGGCTATCGCCAATATCAGGATTTTATTAATCACTTTATTTAAGTCTGTAGCTCGTACCTGTTTGAATTATTATTGTTATTGTCACTGGATTTAGATTTGTATTAATCACTAATTTTAGATAAAGTAGGCTATAAAGTTTATGAATTCAGCTTACCTGTTTTGCGGAGTGGTGTCGTACCACGGTCGGCCGTGAAGCTGCTCGGCTGACTCAGTGCACGAGAAAAATGTTCGTCCACAACTGTCGCTGTGTCACCGGTGAAGTAATTTAGTAGCACACAGTTGGGGTTGACATACTGAGACGCCTTGGGTTGACTCTCCATGTCGACATTGGTGCTACCCAAGTCGGCATTCCTAGAACCGTTCGTGTTGACAGTATCCGGGATGGAAGGATACGCGTTGTTTGTGTGGTCATACAAAGGGGCACTTCCGGTGGAACCGTATTTCTGCAAGAGAAAAACGTGTAAGTTAATTTTAGATAAAAGTTCAAGCTTCGGTTTGGTTCTGAATAATTAAAAGTGAAATGGAATAAATAAATCAGATGAACAAATCTAGAGATAAATTAATCAATAGATAAACAGTGAGATCAATGTCCGCCACACTGTTGGTATATAGATTTTTTCATTGTCTTATTATAGACAATGAATGCATTGTGTGTGCCGGTCACTGTGCTCGCTTGAAAAAATAAAAAGATATAAAAATATAGAATAATAATAATAATAATAAAATCAGTCAATATCTTGAAACATTATTATTTAGAATTTATCCTAGCTTAGTCGACGGTGTCAGAATATATTACATAGAGTAGTCCGTGCGGGAAACAGAAGTTCACAATGTGAGACAGCCGGCGGTGGCCTGTTTACTTGTATTGCAGTGCATACATCTATGCGATTTCTACATCTTACATTACTCACAATTCAGAAAAAGATATTTTTCTTTCCTCAATGAGAACAGAAAGATTCGAAAATTAAAAATCCCATTTGCGATTCCGACTTTATGAGTCCGATGACAATTTCGTCACACTATTATGTTTTAACATTGTTTCGCCTCTTGTTAACTCTAAAGTCAATTAAAATCCACATTTCATACGAAGAAGTAGTGGTGAAATACGTCCATCTCCTACACACAAAATAGACTTAGTAAAACCCTGAAAATCACACCGACCTGAAATCTGGAATCTCTAGTCCCGACGATAGACGGACGATATTATAACTACTAATAGCTCAACAACATTTGGTTTACGTATCGGAAAATATTTTTGCACATCGTATGAAATGAGGAAAGAAATGACCGTTATTTCTGGCTAAAATCTCAGACATGTTATGGAATTTCTGTTGGTATCGGAGAAAATATTTACCGCAAACGTTTTACGAATCATTGCGTGTGTTACCCTATGCGCGTGGACCGACTGGTATGTTTGTTCAGAAAGCGGAACTATGTGATCAGAAAGCAAAAATATGCGATCAGAAATTCCTACTTTCTTTTTAAACTATTTCTATTGGCACGTGTTTAGTGGGAAAGCTGAAAGAAGAAAGAAAATCAATTTCAAATGAAAATTCTTTATGATGAAACTATTTGAGACTTGCATGTGTACTTACCGATATGTCATTGGTGGGGGTTTTATGTGGAAAGTACGGAGGGTACAGCGGATACATCATATCGGCACAGTTACTCATTCCGGCGGATCCAAACTATTCAGAAATGCATTCTCGTGGAGTTTCTACCATTCTATAGCACATAACCGGTGTTTTTCTTTCAAGTCCTGAGAAGTAACGGAATAATTCAAGTATCTCTCTCATTTGTCGAAATCCGATAAGCTACATGTCAAAATGTGCACGCGAGCCACCCGCGCGGGATATTTGCATAAATCTGACATACGTTGATCCAATCATAAGTGCTGATGGCTACAAGCCGCGCCCACATCTCCTCAGCAACAGACACCGATAAAGATCACGCGTCGATGTCGCATCACTCGCCTATGTACGGGGGTGGAGACTCGCACGAGATCAGCGTACTTGACTTAACAGTATCACGTGCATTATCACAGGTGTAAACATCATAGATATACACATCACAGGTGTAATTGTCACAGGTGTAAACATCTCATGTTTAAATATCAGAATTGTAAGCATCAGAGTGAAATATCACAGGTATAAAAGTCGCAAGTGTAAACATCAGAGATGTAAATATCACAGGTGTAAAAACATCACTGACATAAACATCACAGGTGTAAAACATCACTGACATAAACATCACATGTGTAAAACATCACTGAGATAAGCATATAACGTGTGTACCATCACAGGTGTGAAAACGATGTTGTAATCATCAGAGGGGAATGTCACAGGTGTAATGGTCACAGGTGTAAACATCACAGGTGTAAACTCGTGTATTTTTTTTCATTATTATAAAACATTCTAAACACTTGCTTTGAATGAAATGTATCTGTAAGCAAAGATTCTGAAAAGAAGTTTGGGACTCTACAGTAGCAGCGTATATGGAGAAACACGTGTTACATAATATTGTTATATTACTCAACTTCATACGAGGAAATGCGGCGAAAGACATTTAGATATACCTACCAAAGATGAATATGGCAGAATTCTCTCTGAGATGGTAGGGATAGTGATTTAAAAGGGTAGAAGATATTAACATTAAAAAAAAGTTTCGAACTTCTTATCAGGCTATATATATTTAGGACAAAGAAAAGAACTTACAATATATGCTGTAGGGCGTGGTTCTCTCTCCCTAGTACTTTACCGTAAAATGTGGTTCTCTCTCACTAGTACTTTACCGTAAAATGTGGTTCTCTCTCACTTGTACTTTACCGTAAAATGTGGTTCTCTCTCACTAGTACTTTACCGTAAAATGTGGTTCTCTCTCACTAGTACTTTACCGTAAAATGTGGTTCTCTCTCACTTGTACTTTACCGTAAATGTGGCTCTCTCTCACAAGTACTTTACCGTAAAATGTGGTTCTCTCTCACAAGTACTTTACCGTAAAATGTGGTTCTCTCTCCCTAGTACTTTACCGTAAAACGTGGTTCTCTCTCACAAGTACTTTACCGTAAAATGTGGTTCTCTCTCACTAGTACTTAACCGTAAAATGTGGTTCTCTCTCACTTGTACTTTACCGTAAATGTGGTTCTCTCTCACAAGTACTTTACCGTAAAATGTGGTTCTCTCTCACAAGTACTTTACCGTAAAATGTGGTTCGCTCTCTCTTTACAAATGTACTCTCTCTCACAAGTTTTACCGTAAAATGTGGTTCTCTCTCACAAGTACTTTACCGTAAAATGTGGTTCTCTCTCCCTAGTACTTTACTAAAACGTGTACTTTACCGTAAATGTGGTTCTCTCTCACAAGTACTTTACCGTAAAACGTGGTTCTCTTTCACTAGTACTTTACCGTAAAATGTGGTTCGCTCTCACTAGTACTTTACCGTAAAATGTGGTTCGCTCTCACTTGTACTTTACCGTAAAATAAGGTTCTCTCTCACAAGTACTTTACCGTAAAATGTGGTTCTCTCTCACAAGTACTTTACCGTAAAATGTGGTTCTCTCACACAAGTACTTTACCGTAAAATGTGATTCTCTCTCCCTAGTACTTTACCGTAAAATGTGGTTCTCTCACACAAGTACCTTACCGTAAAATGTGGTTCTCTCACACTAGTACTTTACCGTAAAATGTGGTTCTCTCTCACCAGTACTTTACAGTAAAATGTGGTTCTCTCTCACAAGTACTTTACCGTAAAATGTGGTTCTCTCACAAGTACTTTACCGTAAAATGTGGTTCTCTCACACCAGTACTTTACCGTAAAATGTGGTGCTCTCACACCAGTACTTTACCGTAAAATGTGGTTCTCTCACACCAGTACTTTACAGTAAAATGTGGTTCTCTCTTACTTGTAATTTACTGTAAATTGTTGTTCTCTCTTGCTACAATAATTTGTCGTTGGGTGTGGTTCTCTCACGCCAGTAATTGAAACAGGCAGATATGCCAGACCACTAGTTCCTTTATTACAACGCGTTTTTTAATTATGTAATTTGTGTTGGTGTATGGAAAATGATTTTTTTAAACTTTAAAAATGAGTAAATACTTTTTATAGTTGGATGGCGAAAGAAAATTAACATTTATCATAGTTGAAAACAGTATAACCAATTCAGTTACCTATCACGAAGGAGTTATCTTTTCTTGTAAGCTCTGTACCCGTAGCTGAATGTTAATGAAGTTGGTACTTTACATGTATATTTGTATGCTTGAAACGAACACGAAATATTTCATCTTAAATGTAAACTGTTTTACTTGAATATGTCCGCAAAGCATGAGCTGATCTTAATTAACATATATTTTGTATTATCAATACTGTGGTCTGTCTAGTGGGATGACCATTTGAATGGTAAACTGCCGCTGTTTCTATGTCAACAAAAAAATAATTGCTGATGTCACAGTGACCAAGTAGGTATTGACGACTGAAGACAGCGAACATCCAAATATAGTCAGCCACGCGTTTATCACGTGTACCAAGATTATATCTAAGACTTTACTGTTAGCAGTAGCAAGTCAATTATCACCTCTTCTTAATTAATAACTAGGACCGACCCAGAGGGAGGGGGTAGGTCCTATCACACAATCTAAGGCACCTTTAACACTACCATCCGTTCTCAGACGTATCATGAACAACTCCCCACATTCACTTTGTACAAAATGTTCATGGTAAAAATAAACAGAATTATTTAAATGTTAATAATTTAAAAAAATGATATACGACGGTACTGTAAAACAGAATAGTTGACGAAACATATTTCGTAAAGAAACAATATAATTCTACCTTAATAGATCCGTGAAAGACTAAGACGAATCTTTTATAATCAGAGTTGTATCAAAAAGTCTATTCCTAATACATTTTTGGGGGTTTCACCTTTGGCCATTGTGATATATATTGGTATTTATAACTGTAATCTGGTGTACCAGTGGAAGTGGAGGAAGGGAGGGGGAGTAAGGGGGGAGGAGGTGAGGGGGAGGGGGATGTGGTGTCAGTTACATGGCCCGGTCTGGTACAGATTAACACTGTCCTATGCAGGACGGTTCTCGTGAGAGTGATGTACTCAACGCTGTACCGCTCCCAAAACAAAATAAAATATTTTATGATCAATATATTTATTTCAGTTTCTATAATTAGTAAGACATTCAACTTAATTACTTTTGAATAAAAGACTGACAAATGTATTAGATACTGGACTGTAATAAACTTTGTACTATAATCCGGTCTCTATAATTCCAACTTATTTGCTTTAAGATATATAATTGGCTCTGCAGACTATTATACATTTTGAGTGAGGTCGATACCAAGATTTATCAACCCAAGACAAGATATTAACCGAGGTCGTAGCCGTGGTCAGTATGATTCCGTCCTGGTTGATATCACAATACAATAAGGCTATTATTTATGATTACATACATGTATATTAATCTATATCTATGGTGTAATACATGAGGTATTTTGGTGAACATTGACTTCACAATATCATATTGACGAGAACGACAAAAAACAAAAAACAAACAAACAAAAATAAAAAAAGAATAAAAAACGAAAAAAATAAGAAAGAAAACATGAAAAAAAAGAAAAGAAAAAGAAAAGAAAAGAAAATTAGTGTCAGCAATGAGAAAATGAAATCATAATTACGAATAATTTTGATATGTTAATTACTAACATTGATTTTTACGAGTTAAGTTTTCGAAGGACAAAAAAATGATGACAAGCTTCATGCAGTAATGACCATAGTTACAATTTAGACGCAATAATTAGGAAGACTAAATGTGCAACATGGAGTAAGGAATAGTATAAAACAATGTATAGTGCGTCTCTATAAGATCGGGTATTCCTGGGTATGCTCCATTCAATATCGCTTTATAAGCCGTCTAATCAAAAGACAGTTTACATGTTGAAAAATAAAAATAATGAAAAATGTTAACATTTCCTCTCTTACTTGTAGAATAACTCTTATCTCTCTGGCAATATAGCATTTCCTTACTGACACTTATAATGACTGTTAATACATATATCTTAAAACTTAGGATTTCAAGTACTACACAGTAAGTATTATTGTAGTAAATGTATGTTATTCTAATTCCCTGCAAATTGAATTGTTAATCAGTTTTGATATGGATCGAAATAGTCACAGGAAATGAGACAACACATTTTAGATAGGAAAACATGTGGTGTGATGGACGATGTCATCTATATTCCACATCTGGTTTCGGTACATAACATGATGTCCTAAAATATTCAACGAATCTACATATACTTCCAAACGGAATCCTGAAATTGGTTCCCAGTTCCTAGCTTATAGTTCCATTTAACTAGGAACCAGATCCAAGTTCCGTTTTCGCTTTAAAAAAGCGTTCGCTATTAGTACCCGGATGAGAAAAGCGGTCTGACGCTAGTGCTCGGGCGAACCGAGATCTACTGTTGGTACCCGTGGAGAACAACTGTTTGCCATTGGTATTCGTGCGAACTGGGATCCGCTGTCTGTACCATTTAGTACCCGAACAAGCTGAAGTCCGCTATTTGTTCCTGTGGAGAACAATGGTCTGCCGTTAGTACCCGGACAAGCTGAAGTCCGCTGTTTGTTCCTGTGGAGAACAAGGGTCTGCCGTTAGTACCCGGACAAGCTGAAGTCCGCTGTTTGTTTCCGTGAAGAACAATGGTCTGCCGTTAGTACCCGTGCGAGCTGAAATCCGCTGTTTGTTACTGTGGAGAACAAGGGTCTGCCGTTAGTACCCGGGCGAGCTGGAGTCCGATGTGTTTGATACGTTTAATCTGCTCGTCATAAAGCGAGCTTAGTTTGGGTTTGAAACCTCTTGAAGTGTTATCCTACCAAAGAAAATCAAGTATGCTATGTTTGATAACATTAACTTGCGGGAATGGTAAATATGTAAATTCCGGAGAAAATACAAGTATTTCTACCACGTGCCTATACTTATAGTCTTATATATAGCAGCTCGTGTTTCCAGAGCCTCCCCTCTCGTGCGAGGAGCACATAGATTTGCATACCAACACAGATTAAAGCACTCAGTGTAAAAACAGGATAGGTACATGTAAGAATTAACAAAATAAACCCAAATCTTTGTCCATTTTACATTAAGCCACGTGGTAATTTGAGAAAAATTGACATTCTGTTTTAATTAACTTGATATTACCATCGGCATCAGAGCACAGAAGCATGCCAAGACTTCGTGTGTTTTGATAAGTCTTCGCAAATCATCTAGATAAGGTTTACAAATGATTAAATATTGTGAACAAGTACTGGTACTCGTGTCGAAGTGAGGCGTATACCCAAAC
The DNA here is from genome assembly GCF_031769215.1 of Ylistrum balloti. Taxonomy (NCBI): domain Eukaryota; kingdom Metazoa; phylum Mollusca; class Bivalvia; order Pectinida; family Pectinidae; genus Ylistrum; species Ylistrum balloti. The sequence goes on along the minus strand of NW_026782900.1, from coordinate 90,426 downwards.
AAACGCTGTCACGTCACCCTAATCAAAGACACTCTCGCGGCATTAGGCAGTTTGGTAGTATGGTCTTCCTATCTGGTCCTACACTAGGCCTTGTCAAAGGCACTCTCGCGGCATTAGGCAGTTTGATAGAATAGGATTCCTAATCGGTCCTAGACTAGGCCTTATGAAAGGCGCTCTCGCGGCATTAGGCAGTTTGGTAGAATAGGATTCCTACTTGGTCCTAGACTAGGCCTTATGAAAAGGCACTCTCGCGGCATTAGGCAGTTTGGTAGAATAGGATTCCTATTCGGTCCTAGACTAGGCCTTATGAAAGGCGCTCTCGCGGCATTAGGCGGTTTGGTAGTAAGGTTTCTTTTTCTGTCTCATACTAGGCATGAAGTAATGAAAAAAGACAAATAATTTTGTGATATCATGCAATGTTCTCATTTGATATAATATGACATAATTCTATTACGGCCAATTAAACAATAAACTGTTACAGATGGAGTATAAAGTTGATATAAAGCCAATACGTGTATAAGATAAATAAAATGGCGTACGTTAGGGCGATATTCATTTCCCTCCCGTATTGGCTTCAAATCAACTGTATACTCCATCTGGTAACAATTTATTGTTTATATTTCCGTTCTCAAATATATATAAAAATCACAACAAAACAAAAACAAAGAGTCCGTCGTTTAGATTTCATGCTTAACCAAAATACTGACGTCAGCAAGTCCAAACACGAGAACAGCCGTAATAATATAGTTCCTCGTGTCATCATAAATAGCAATTGTATGAAACAGTAACGTCACAAGAGTAAACTCTATCAAGTTTTTTAATCATTACATTATTTTACATTTTTTTTTCGTTCGTTTTAAACTTAAAATTGCGCATTGATATTTCATTAAGAAGTGATGCGGCTCTCAGTCAGATTTCACGAAACAATGCGCCTACCGTTTCTTCGGGAATTATTTACGTTTTCGTGTAGTGGAGTGGATTGATGTGATTTCCAGAATAGAATAATTACTGAAATTATAAATGGAAGTCGATCCTAGTAAGAGACGACATTTTGTTTGTAAAGGATTCTACATTTGTAATTTGGTCAATCAGATTGACGTCTAGTGTAGCAAACGAAGTAGACAAATTTGGTAACCTAGAATGTTATGGCGATAATAACAATTTTGTTGCAAATTAACGTGTTGGACAATAAATTCAGTGTACTGTTATAATTTGATGGCTTTATAAAGTTACTTATTTTGTGAAGATCATATTATTAAGTCCAACAAGTTGGTATTTGTCAGTTCACTGTATATTGGTACCGAAGTGAAAGTGACCGGCGGTCGGTTTTGTTTACCTAGGAAACACCTAGAGTTCTTATACAAAGAACTAAACGATAAACTGGTGATTGAATGGGATACATGCGTCTGACCTAAGAATGAGAGCATTTAGACTCGGGAAAAGCGACATGACTTCTCATGTACCAACCCTGATCTCTATATAAGTCACTCTGAAAATAAAACACCGACCTTGTCTTATAATATTTAAGAAAAAGTTTAAACGTAGTCTAACTAAATTCTGCATAAAGTTGCACTGTAAAAATACTTAAATATAATGTAATTACGTTGTATGATAACTGTATAACGTAGACTTTACTCAGCGTAAGGTATTGTTTACAAGTCACGTGATATCATAATTTATGAAGAAATCATAATGTCATCTGTCAATGTCAATGCTTAAATTGACCATTTGATAAAATTCAAGTTTTTGCTCCAATCGTAGAAAGCAAAACACCAATATTTTCATTTTCTAATGGTTTTTCCACTACTGGTGCCTGGAGTCTGATGTCATGGTCTGCGATTCCACAGTGACACGACCTATACCGTCTGTCCTGGCGGGAATGAAAAGTAAATATACATTCAAGATTTATACATGGGAATTGTGTCCATCCGCTCTGATTGGTCGGTGATTGATAGGTGCTAACTTGTAAACGTCTTTTCTTCACACAGCATTAAATACAAAATATGCGCAAAAAGGACATTTGGCCGTCAACATCTCTATCCGATCCCACACAAATAATGCCATCTCTCGTTTCAGATGTTATTTAAGGTCTTAACCTCATGTCTCGTATTACCTCGCATTGTCTCGAGCATCGCGGGACAAAATGGCGATGCACAACAATTTACTGTATCCAAACTGGCAGTTTGATGAGGAAAGCATCTGATTTTTTCTCCTAGGTTGACAGAGCTACATAAACTGACACGATCAATTACTTGCCGAAGAGCTTATCTGGATATGGTGTTCCAGGGCTGCCTTTTCACACCGACATACGGTAAACACACACACGTCATGGTCCCCGAGGGTAAGGGTTGACAAAGTATGATTCAATGAATATATAAGAAGTATATTGTCAATGTTCCCCGAGGGTAAGGGTAATGAAGTGACAAGCTTTCTCGTGAAGGTGTCCAACTTAAATGTCATTGTTCAATCTGGGTACAGAGTTTGGTCGGAAGATTACGGGAAGGGAGATTGTGGGCAAGCAAGGGGAGGTGTGGCGGGAGGGAGGGGGTGTTGAGAGGTGAATGCAGATGCGTGTGTGCGTAAAAAAGGAAGAAGATACGTTTGGAGACATTTGGCAAGGAAGAAGATGTTATAAGAGGAAAGTAACGTTGAAACGAGTGTTACGACAAGGCGTAGAGCAGTGAAGCTACAATGAGACGAGTATGGTAGGGAGGAATGTGTTGGTAGTACAATGTACATTGGGTGATGTGAGGATGAAGGTGTTGGATGTACAATGTACATTGGGTTGGGTGGTGTGAGGAGGAAGGTGTTGGAAGTACAATGTACATTGGGTGGTGTGAGGAGGAAGGTGTTGGAAGTACAATGTACATTGGGTGGTGTGAGGAGGAAGGTGTTGGAAGTAAAATGTACATTGGGTTGGGTGGTGTGAGGAGGAAGGTGTTGGAAGTACAATGTACATTGGGTTGGGTGGTGTGAGGAGGAAGTACAATGTACATTGGGTGGTGTGAGGAGGAAGGTGTTGGAAGTACAATGTACATTGGGTGGTGTGAGGAGGAAGGTGTTGGAAGTACAATGTACATTGGGTGGTGTGAGGAGGAAGGTGTTGGAAGTACAATGTACATTGGGTGGTGTGAGGAGGAAGGTGTTGGATGTACAATGTACATTGGGTGGTGTGAGGAGGAAGGTGTTGGAAGTACAATGTACATTGGGTAGTGTGAGGAGGAAGGTGTGGGAAGTACAATGTACATTGGGTTGGGTGGTGTGAGGAGGAAGGTGTTGGAAGTACAATGTACATTGGGTGGTGTGAGGAGGAAGGTGTTGGAAGTACAATGTACATTGGGTGGTGTGAGGAGGAAGGTGTTGGAAGTACAATGTACATTGGGTGGTGTGTACATTGGGTGGTGTGAGGAAGGTGTTGGAAGTACAATGTACATTGGGTGGTGTGTACATTGGGTGGTGTGAGGAGGAAGGTGTTGGAAGTACAATGTACATTGGGTTGTGTGAGGAGGAAGGTGTTGGAAGTACAATGTACATTGGGTTGGGTGGTGTGAGGAGGAAGGTGTTGGAAGTACAATGTACATTGGGTAGTGTGAGGAGGAAGGTGTGGGAAGTACAATGTACATTGGGTGGTGTGAGGAGGAAGGTGTTGGAAGTACAATGTACATTGGGTGGTGTGAGGAGGAAGGTGTTGGAAGTACAATGTACATTGGGTAGTGTGAGGAGAAGGTACATTGGGTGGTGTGAGGAGGAGGTGTTGGAAGTACAATGTACATTGGGTGTGTGTGAGGAGGAAGGTGTTGGAAGTACAATGTACATTGGGTAGTGTGAGGATGAAGGTGTGGGAAGTACAATGTACATTGGGTTGGGTGGTGTGAGGAGGAAGGTGTTGGAAGTACAATGTACATTGGGTGGTGTGAGGAGGAAGGTGTGGGAAGTACAATGTACATTGGGTTGGGTGGTGTGAGGAGGAAGGTGTTGGAAGTACAATGTACATTGGGTTGGGTGGTGTGAGGAGGAAGGTGTTGGAAGTACAATGTACATTGGGTGGTGTGAGGAGGAAGGTGTTGGAAGTACAATGTACATTGGGTGGTGTGAGGAGGAAGGTGTGGGAAGTACAATGTACATTGGGTGGTGTGAGGAGGAAGGTGTTGGAAGTACAATGTACATTGGGTGGTGTGAGGAGGAAGGTGTGGGAAGTACAATGTACATTGGGTTGGGTGGTGTGAGGAGGAAGGTGTTGGAAGTACAATGTACATTGGGTTGGGTGGTGTGAGGAGGAAGGTGTTGGAAGTACAATGTACATTGGGTGGTGTGAGGAGGAAGGTGTTGGAAGTACAATGTACATTGGGTGGTGTGAGGAGGAAGGTGTGGGAAGTACAATGTACATTGGGTTGGGTGGTGTGAGGAGGAAGGTGTTGGAAGTACAATGTACATTGGGTTGGGTGGTGTGAGGAGGAAGGTGTTGGAAGTACAATGTACATTGGGTGGTGTGAGGAGGAAGGTGTTGGAAGTACAATGTACATTGGGTTGGGTGGTGTGAGGAGGAAGGTGTTGGAAGTACAATGTACATTGGGTGGTGTGAGGAGGAAGGTGTTGGAAGTACAATGTACATTGGGTGGTGTGAGGAGGAAGGTGTTGGAAGTACAATGTACATTGGGTTGGGTGGTGTGAGGAGGAAGGTGTTGGAAGTACAATGTACATTGGGTAGTGTGAGGAGGAAGGTGTTGGAAGTACAATGTACATTGGGTGGTGTGAGGAGGAAGGTGTTGGAAGTACAATGTACATTGGGTTGGGTGGTGTGAGGAGGAAGGTGTTGGAAGTACAATGTACATTGGGTGGTGTGAGGAGGAAGGTGTTGGAAGTACAATGTACATTGGGTAGTGTGAGGAGGAAGGTGTTGGAAGTACAATGTACATTGGGTTGGGTGGTGTGAGGAGGAAGGTGTTGGAAGTACAATGTACATTGGGTAGTGTGAGGAGGAAGGTGTTGGAAGTACAATGTACATTGGGTGGTGTGAGGAGGAAGGTGTTGGGAGTACAATGTACATTGGGTTGAGTGGTGTGAGGAGGACGGTTTTGAGGAGGGAAAACATTTCAAGATATTTAGCGAAGCAGGACGTAGCTGTCGCGTGACATTTCCAGGACATTAAATCGAGGAAACCGTATGATAATGTGAAGATTAAGTCCTTATAAACAGTTACCAGCAGGCGGACATGACTGATGGGAAATGTCTAATTGTTCAATTAATTCGAATGAAGGTCGTCTGAAAATTATGACATCAATTTGTTCAATGGAGGAATACACTTACGTGCATCGCTTATGTTGGGAGGACCCAGTTAGCGCGGGTTGTCACCACCGCGAAAACACTTAGCCTTGTAATACAGGAACTAAGACCCCATTCGTTGTCGAAATGTGAGCATGTTTTTCTTGTTAAATAAACATTTTGTTAACACGCCTTTCGATGTGTTGTGAACAATTGCAGCCGATCTAAACTGGTATGAAAAAATATCTTTTACTTTTTAAGTTCGTGTCCTGTCGAGAAAGTCACGGTTTCCACTCGAAAGGGAATTTCAAATAATAACAGATGCACCTGTTGAGGACGTGAATATAGCAGTACACATTTAATGACTTTACACCCAGATTTACCGCAAGTTCTATAAAGCAATCGATGTTTAGGGAATGTTTATATGTTATATAAAATACATTAATAGACCAATCAAAATTAAGGACTGCGTCTGGTATATAACGGCCGACATATGCAGTACCTTAACTATTCTGGAATGTTGATTGTGTAAAGTTCGGCTTGAAAACTAAAAATTACCATGTAAGTTATTCCTTAGATTTGTGAAGAAGACCAAACAAACTAGAAGAGTCTTCAGGCCAATATTTGTAATTACTACTCTGTAACGAAAAATTGGATGTATTGCTTTTCACTGCTGCTTTTGTCTGTTTTGACCATCCGAATATCCTTCAGTTCTAATTACTGAACAACTCATTTGGTCTGACCACCAGAAAACTCGTCTGTTCTGACCACAAGAAAATTTACATGTTTTGACCACACGAAAGCTAAAATGTTTTAACCATTTGAAACCTCGCTTCTTCTGACTACCAAGTCCTGGTAGATCAAACGCTGGTTAGAGATAACTAGAGGATTGTGAAATTTTTAACATGAATGAAACAAAATTGGAAATAATTCAAAGCTGTAGGTTTGTTGAGGTAGTTCAGACTGTTATATTCGGAGTGTATTTGTATTTAATACTCTTTTTTGTTCAATAGCAGCAATTCAATTTTTTCACTATCCACTGGTCAACCTTTAAGCAACCGAGGCCTGAAAACTCGTTTGTTTTGACCACCAGAAAATCGATCCGTTATTACCACTAAAAATCATCTGTTCTGGCCACTAGAAAATTCGTCTATTCTGACCACCAGAGAGCTCGACCGTTCTAACCACCAGACAGCTCGACCGTTCTGACCACCAGACAGCTCGACCGTTCTGACCACCTAAAAACTCGTTTGATCTGACCATTTGAAATCCCGCTTGTTCTGACTACAAGAATATCCGTCCGTTCTTACCATCAGAAAATCCGTCTGTTCTGACCACCTGGTAAACGTCCGTTTTCTGTTCTGACCACTAGAACACCCGTTTGTTCCGACCAACTGGCAATTAATTCATTCGGACCATTCGAATTATCCTTTGTTCTGACCACCAGATAGCTCGACCGTTCTGGCCACCAGATAGCTCGACCGTTCTGACCACCAGAGATAGCGGGACCGTTCTGGCCACCAGATAGCTCGACCGTTCTGACCACCAGATAGCGGGACCGTTCTGGCCACCAGATAGCTCGACCGTTCTGACCACCAGAGATAGCGGGACCGTTCTGGCCACCAGATAGCTCGACCGTTCTGACCACCAGATAGCGGGACCGTTCTGGCCACCAGATAGCTCGACCGTTCTGACCACCAGATAGCTCGACCGTTCTGACCACCAGAGATAGCGGGACCGTTCTGACCACCAGATAGCGGGACCGTTCTGGCCACCAGATAGCTCGACCGTTCTGGCCACCAGATAGCGGGACCGTTCGGGCCACCAGATAGCTCGACCGTTCTGACCACCAGATAGCTCGACCGTTCTGACCACCAGAGATAGCGGGACCGTTCGGGCCACCAGATAGCGGGACCGTTCGGGCCACCAGATAGCTCGACCGTTCTGGCCACCAGATAGCTCGACCGTTCTGGCCACCAGATAGCTCGACCGTTCTGACCACCAGAGATAGCGGGACCGTTCTGGCCACCAGATAGCTCGACCGTTCTGACCACCAGATAGCTCGACCATTCTGACCACCAGATAGCTCGACCGTTCTGACCACCAGATAGCTCGACCGTTCTGACCACCAGATAGCTCGACCGTTCTGACCACCAGATAGCTCGACCGTTCTGACCACCAGAGATAGCTCGACCGTTCTGACCACCAGATAGCTCGACCGTTCTGACCACCAGATAGCGGGACCGTTCGGGCCACCAGATAGCTCGACCGTTCTGGCCACCAGATAGCTCGACCGTTCTGGCCACCAGATAGCTCGACCGTTCTGACCACCAGATAGCTCGACCGCTCTGGCCACCAGATAGCTCGACCGTTCTGACCACCAGAGATAGCTCGACCGTTCTGGCCACCAGATAGCTCGACCGTTCTGACCACCAGATAGCTCGACCGTTCTGGCCACCAGATAGCTCGACCTTTCTGACCACCAGATAGCGGGACCGTTCTGACCACTAGAAAACTCAGCTGTGCTACCCACCGGAAATCTCGTTTGTTCTGACCATTTGAACTCTCCCCTGTTCCGCCACCTTGACACATCGACGCAACACATAAATAAGGCTGACGTGACAGTTCGTTAGCATAATGATGGTACTAACATGTTTTTCCCGACGAACTTTGTACAATGCCAGTATAGAAAAATTCATCTAAAACTTTTGAAATAAAACAAAGAAATACATAACTTTGATATTTATGTTAAATTTAGAATCTAAAAAACGTGAACACGCTTTAATTTTTATTTCATTGTTTTGACATTGGCTGATTAGTAAGCTGTCCGACCTACACCCTTATCCACACGCGCTACAGACAAGGGCAGACCCGGTGAAATCTCCGTAACAGTAAATATCCCGTGCTAAAATCTGGTACTAGTTTGCCCGACTCTGACAGGATAAGTCCACATATTGAAAAGGAAACTGATATTCTGTCGAGATTTCCTGTTTGTGGGGAACACAGAAGTGTCAGATCTCATTCTAACTCGTGTTCCTCAGAGTATCTCTCAATGTAAGGATCATCCTTTATCTTATGGTACATAACTTTTATCTACTTACTTTTGTTTAAACATCACATATTCCTATAAAATTTCTATACCTGAAATAATACAAAATTAATCGATAACCAGAAATCCTCACTTTTTCCATGTACAGCGGCTATAGAATTTCCACAGGGTACTGATGTTTGATTTCCAAAGAACATTAGCTACGATGCTGTCTTTCGCCAATGTGGAATAGTTCAAGTAAATTTAGTAAAAGAAATGGAAACAGAGAAGTAAATAAAGAATTAATAATGATAATAATTCAATATATTAGCTTTACCTAAAACGATTAACGAAAATGACAATCTCTTAATCAGAAGTTTAATTGGTTTTCCAACAGTGAACTCTGTGACTCATTAGTTAAACAGTCGTTCTCTTTACTAGAAAAATAAACTATAATTTAATATATTTATTATGACAACTTCCAACCTATAAAGATCTGAACTAGGAATCTCTAACGTTGGAGTTGAGGATGACGACAGTTCCTGAAACGGAAGTTATAACTTTGGTGGCAATCCTTAAAACGGAAGTTATAACTTTGGTGGCAACCCTTAAAACGGAAGATATAACAATGGTGGCAACCCTTATAACGGAAGCTAAACAATGGTGGCAATCCTTAAAACGGAAGCTAAACAATGGTGGCAACCCTTAAAACGGAAGCTAAACAATGGTGGCAACCCTTAAAACGGAAGCTAAACTATGGTGGCAAACCTTAAAACGGAAGCTAAACCATGGTGGCAACCCTTAAAACGGAAGCTAAACTATGGTGGCAACCCTTAAAACGGAAGCTAAACAATGGTGGCAACCCTTAAAACGGAAGCTAAACTATGGTGGCAAATTCTAAAATAGAAGTTAAAAAATAGTGGCAGTCCCTGAAACGGGAACTGAAATGGTGGCAGTGCCCAAAACGGGAGTTTAAAAAAACGGTGCACTCCTTACAACAGAAGTTCCAACAATAGTGGTACAATTTAGTTCATTAGAATTACATATAATAACGTGTGCCCGTATTGTTGTTGTTGATTAAAAACAAACACATGTAAAGTTACATCACAATCTTTATGATAAAATATCTATGTCTGGTTTGCAGTGGTGGGCGAGATTTTTTTTAATCCGGGTCGAAAATAAGTTATAGCCTACATTTGTTAGGTTTCTCACTTTACAGAGAAAATGGCCACACACAGTATACAGAAGTGTAGTGTATTAGCGTACACTAAAAACATGCTCTTATGTCTGCCGTAGAATATCAACAGGTTCTGTAATATTTGCCGTACAATGAAAATTTTAAACCTATCAGAGGTGTTCGGTTACCATGTATATAATTTGCTGTAAATGGTGTCAATTTTACGCGTCAGATAAAACCAGTTCAGAATCACTGACTCTTCTTGTATTCCAAACATTTTAAAGAGCCTTAATAAAAGCCAATTATTAGTTCTTATCAAAAGTCTCTAACCTAAGGGAATTTTTCTTGTCGGGGACTGGATTCCAAACCGTAACCCATTCAAAGTGACGCACAGTAACAGGTGATGATAGAACTATAGCGGTTTGGTACCAAAAGCAACACTTGTCTAGCGTGTGTTCAATGACAGTAACACAAATCACGACCGCTTTACAGGGTACACGCAGAGCGGTCAGGTCCACACTTTCCCAGATACTGGTATTAATTTGTGTGAGACTGGGACGCTCAGGGTGAACCGTCTCTCTACATAGCATGTTTCTCATTACATTTGGATGTTCCCAACAGTGCTTTCAGATTTTATTTTACGTTTTTAATTACGAAAACTTGTTATTAAAGTTTAAATATCGTACAACGGTGTACGTATTGACACATTTGGATATTAAACTTATTGAAAAATAAAAGCACTATGCAATGAAAGTTTATACGACATGGTTTTTATACAAACCCTTTATTGCGGCACTGATTGGCTTGCTCTTTTTGTCGTGCTTTTAAAATCCGCCTCGCTGCCATATAATGCATGTAAAACTGACAAACGGACACCTGCTACCAAGTCCTAATAAGTTGCAGCAAATTTGGTTTCACTGTATCTGTTTAGGGAACAAATTAGGAGAACGGAGTGGTTCAAGCGAAGTGTAATAGGCACATGATGCGAAGTCAAGTATTAGGCAATATCCACTACTAGGCGTTGTGTCGACTCGGTGTAACGCCAAGTCGGGTCCTAGCTGGGTACCAATTAAGGTAATTTAAAGAATAACATACAGCAAATTTATGATGCCAATTTCACTGTTTTGCACAAATTTCACGGGGGGTAAACTGGAAACCTATAAAGGCTGGATTAACCAACCGAGTTTAATTAGAAAGGCTAATTTCTTAATTAACGATGTTATGAGAACTGTGTTAAATTGGGCTTCTCAAGACATAGTCACACCACGTGAAGAAACAAATGTACGTAATGAAAAAAATGGACGAATCTGGAACTTGATACCTGTGGAAAAATTATGTTTTAAATATGAATTACCAAAGTCGATGTAAAGATATGAATCCCCGAGAACAGCATGTCCTGCGCTGTAATATAAGCATGACAACCTTGCGCATGGGCACAAGTGGTGCTGGTGACGTTCACTGAGAACATGCACTTTCGTAAAGTGATTAACTTAATTGATTTAATCATAATACATAACACTCGAATAGTATCGTTGGGTTGATAACTCAGGAACTAGCCACCACATGCCAGATCGGCAGCGGTCAATTCACGATGTATATAAGTTGGCCAACAGGTGTTGATGTTATCGTGACGGGGATCTAAATTCCCTTAGCAACATTAACTCCGTAGGATTTTTTGTTTGTTTTTGTTTTTATTTCACTTTGTGTTGTTTAATGTTATGTCGAATGTATATTGTGTTTTGTTGGAAACGGTATTACAACGTTGTTAATTCTACACAAAACTTTCACTCATCGCCTTTTACGTATTGATATCATTTGGAACACTAAGTCGATGTAATTATTGAAAAAACGATAAGATATTTACTCAATATCTAGTGAAACTTTTATAAAATGTTGTTGATTTCGATATCAAGTTAAAATGGCTAAAAAAGTAAGTAGCACTTTTTAGTATATATTTAAGGTTATAGTCGTACATTACAGCTGTTTTGTTCTTTAAGAATTCATTAGTGATTCTAATGGCATAAAATCTGGATAAATGTCCACCCAATTAAATCAATTTGTCCATCCATTAATCTGATTAATTTCAAACTAGTATCAAAGACATAGGTACTTTGAGCCGCGGGACTATTCAAATCACTTAAAACATGGCATACAGATTATGACAGACCTAGAGGACAAAAGTCCGTTATAAATATGGTTTGTTCCTGCAACATCAAGCATTGATCAAAAGACACACTAACTTCACCCAACCATGATAAATTGGTGTGATACAGTGACTGATTATCATTCATAATATTGAACATATCCCCTTTTCTAGGATCTAATCATATTATAGAGTAAATTAATCAGGGTCGAGGAATCCCTGGTTACATAAAGACCACCCCACTGTAGACCTGAGTTTATCAAGCTGTTCTACAAAATCAGGGCACAGAAGCAAAGACTGTATCTTAATGCTGTCAGAATTTCGAGATTTATCGAACTTGTATCTGTACCTGTTATAATTGTTGAAAGAAATTACTCAAATCTAAGCCAACACAAGTCTAAATTTGAGAAAACTGTTTGATTCTCGCTAATTAATTAACAAGTGAGTAGACCCCACGGTACCTATATTTCCTCCTTTTATGCGAAATGTATCAAGACACGTTCGTGAAGTTTTGAGAAAACCAAATAATGTCTATTATTTTCATTACTTTGTTCCAGCTATGAGGAAACAAGAAAGAGCATTGATTTGAGAGTACATTTCCTTGTGATCTGGATAAGCTTAGCAATATTTGAGGTTATCAAGGACGAAAAGTTTGCCGATATATTGTTACTAATCTGCTTGATGTAGAATGAACCAAGGATATTTGATATTTATCGGAAGTTAACTGAACATTCTTTGTAATATTGTGTGTGTGTGTGTGTGTGTGTGTGTGTGTGTGTGTGTGTGTGTGTGTGTGTGAGAGAGAGAGAGAGAGAGAGAGAGAGAGAGAGAGAGAGAGAGAGAGAGAGAGAGAGAGAGAGAGATCACCACTGGGTGATGATGAATGTGGTTAACGACGACTGATGACATAAATGTACAATTTCCATGCAGATCTACAGAGACGCACACAGAAGGTCTTGGCTGTCTGATACAGTACTTGGCAAGAGTTGGACGGCTCGTGTTCAATAATAGCGATCCCTGCCAATCTTACCATGTTTCTAGCCGATGTCATTCTGTCATTAGATCTACGTCAATAATGTACAACCAAGACATACACACTTGTAGGAGTAAAACCCGATCTACCGTCTCCTTGATATGTACAGAAAATTTTAATTGTCTTTATTTGTCTTGATGACATATAAAAAACCATTGCAATTCAAACATGACCATTTCATTGTGTATGTTGTAGCAGCTGTGCACGTGATGTTCCGGTGACCGTGCATCCTCTAATAGATGTTATGTACCAAGTCAAACATTATTTTATGTTGTGTCCACTGTCAAACAAACGACTTTGTGAACAGGTTCTTTTCGGCGATTCCAGCATTGAACAGCTTTTAAGTGCCTGGTTTGAGTCTGCCTTCTATACACACTCGTGTTAGCAATCACTGCAGAACCGGAAGTATGTTGTCCTTGACCATAGATGTTTTGTGTACTTGCCAGCCTTATGTTCAGACTGCCTGTTAACCCGATAGGAAAGCCAGGGAGTGCTGGCTTTTTGAATTCCTTTCATGCTGTTCAACAAATCTAAGATAGATTTATTATAACTAGATTTTTATTAGTCTGCCCATCTACGGCCATGGCCATGATCTCTTTCCTGCTGCGAGGTACTTGGTGTGCGCTAACTTGATGCAACGTTCTGAAGAGCACTGGGCAATGTCCTTCTTCATCCCTGCGGAATCCCGCCCTTCCACAGCAGGGACTGTCCTCACCAGTCCGTCACGATTACAGTCAAACTCTAAATACAAATGTTTTACGGGCCGTCCTGGATGGCCTAGCGCTCCGTAGTGCTGACCCATGTTGGGCGTCTGTGGCAAAGGCTCGCCGGGTCTCGTTAACTAACATTCTGGTACCTGTTATTTGTTGATGAGTCAGGGGCCAGAACGCATGATTTCATTACATTGTTGGAATACTCAGTATTAGCCCTGGCCAGAAGGTATACATACTTGTCACCTTTAGAACCGGCCTATTGCTAGTATCGCAGACAAAAACAGTTTATTTGTAGATCTAAGCTCCAGCATTGCCAGGAATGCTGTAAATTTCACGTACGATACACAATACTGGAAGAGAATGTCCAAACAAGCATGGCAATGAAACCATAGTCACGATGACCATTTTATTTTTTAAATTCATTAATCTTACAAGTAAATTACTTGTTCTTATTAACGTGTCAAGTTTTTATACAATGCAAATAAGAAAAGCAATAAAAGAGCTACAGCACATCCTCTGGAAAAAGTATTAAACCAGGAAGACCCGATGTTATTGAAGGGCAACATGATGCAAATCTCGATAATATGATGTCACATTATCAATATGGTGGTATAGAACCTCCAGACTTGCTAATGTCAACCAAACACTGAACATACGTCAATGGGATCATGATGGCTACCACAAAACCCTCAAAAACCCTGTCGCCTGTTTAGGTTTCTAACCGTCCAGTAAATTGTAACACTGGTAACCATCTTCTCAACAGAGACATGTGAAACATATTGTTGGGAAGTAGGAATGACATTGTACATCTAGACTGTTGATTTCTTGTTACCAATATATCCTTTGTGAAATCGAAGGATTTGGAAATATTTTTGCTGTGTGTTTGATAATCTGATCACCTAATCCCCTCAGATAAGCCAAGTCCTACTATGATGTTGTTTGTCAGGTATTCAATGATTTGTGATTGTATTTCCTCCCTTGTTCATTATGTACAACGTACCTTACTGAAGTAGTTCGTCTTTTGACGGAAAAGAAATCTCTCAATACACGCGATACGATAGTGTACAATACGAACAAAAACGGGGAAAGTTATCAGTTTCATGATGGATTAAATGATTTTAATCCATTCTACATTCACTCGAGCGGCCCGCAGATGAATGACTGCGTCTGAGCTAAAGAAAGACAAAAAAGTTGATAAAGTATCTGTAGATGAGATAGAAAACTTCCCTGAAAGAGGGATTGTCTAGAAGATGTAAGGTGTTGCTGGATATACAAGACTTTATTGGAGAAAGAAGTCTGTGGTAGAGACAGATACGTCTCATTGAAAGAAAGCCCTGTCAAGAAACCGTTTGCCTTTGAGATAGAAGTCTGCCATAGAGAAATAAGACTGCTCATGAGAAAGAAGATAACCTTTTTAAAAAGTCTGTCATGGACATGGAAGTCTGATATGGACAAGGAAGACTGTCATTAAGGAAGACTGTCATGGACAAGGAAGACTGTCATTAAGGAAGACTGTCATGGACAAGGAAGTCTGATATGGACAAGGAAGACTGTCGTGGACAAGGAAATCTGTCATGGACAAGGAAGTCTGATATGGACAAGGAAGACTGTCGTGGACAAGGAAATCTGTCATGGACAAGGAAAACTGCCATGGACAAGGAAAACTGCAATGGACAAGGAAGACTACCATGGACAAGGAAGACTGCCATGGACAAGGAATACTGCCCCAGAAAAAGATTATATGAGAGAAAGAAGATTGTCGGCAGTCATTGACAAAGAAGGTTGCTGTGGAGAAAGAAATATGCTTTGGAGAAAGAAGTGTTGTGATCGGGTTGATTTTTGCGGGACATAAAACTTACCTTAAGGTTAACAGAAAGGGCTATTAATGAGGTAAATCTTTGTGATATACAACATTTCGGACGCAGATATTCGGTTTTCGGTAAATGATAAACGAGTTTTATGTATGTCCTGTCCTTATATCACATACAACCTAATGGTGTACGGGTTACATTTCATATAAAACAGGATGAAATTAGCGGATCCTTATTTGCACAAGATGGATGACGTTTATCATTAAGTCCTTGCCCCCCGCTGGTCCAGGAGAAGTAACACATTAACACTATGTGGACTTTTTCAACACGGCAATGTCAGATATCTATACGTAAGTGCTATTAGTGTATCACAATTTTTTTCCTACTTAAGGATTTGTTAAATGTTCTTTAAATGATTAATGAGACCACGTAAACATTTTTTTCACAGCTTAAAAACAACATCATTAAATGCATTTTATTAGAAAGTTCTACATAGCAATAAAATGCGTTTCAGTCCCTTTCCTTTAAAAGTTTGACACGTTGGTTGTATCACGAGATTATTTGTGGTAATAGCGCCTCCCCACTTAATGTGTTATACTCCCAACCCACCTTAAGCACTTGTCAATGTGTGCAAAGTAAACACGAGATTCATTTATATTATGCATATTATAATGCATTTATAATTTAGAACATTTTTTAAAAAGCGTACACTGCAGTCATGAAATGAAAATGAACACACATTTAAATTGCCCAGAAACCAACCATAAAGAGTTGGGGGAGACGACTGATAATAGAAAAATTAAAGTGCATTGGTGCTGTGAAGAAATGAAGTCATTTCTGTCCCCAAAAATGCATTGCTTATCATTAAGTTATGAATATTTCGTTTTTAGACGAAATTTCAAATGCAAAGAACAGAATGCTGCTTTTGAAATATTGAAAATAATTACATTTATGGATTATGGGTCTTGCACATCATCTAGATGTTGGAGTTTATTTTTGAATTTATCTAAATCGCCTCTTTAACATTTTTGGTCCTAAACATCACTTAGAGTCATAAAAGAAGGGAACAACTGTATTATGTATTTTTTTGATACTGATTATAAAAAAATCTCAATTTGTATTGAAAGGTGCAGTTCACTTGTGTTTCTTTTTGTACAATGCTTTTAAAACAGTGACATTATGATGTTTTGTTATCAGATTACAATTATACATTAATATATATTGCTTTCACAAACAGTGACGTTATTCTGGAAGCAGCAAAGTTCAGATGTTTTGTTGTCTGAAAGCATGGGCATCATAATGTTTTATCATCAGAAGACAGTGCCCATATTTCTTTTGTTTTAAGACAGCAGTGAAAGATTTTTTTTATCACAAAGCAGTTTTCGGCTGAAGAAATCTGATGCTTTATACTTTTTTTCAATCATCAATCAGTGACATTGAATTGTTTTAGCTTAGGCCGTGTTTTTACAGTTTTTTGTTATATCGTTTGGCGTTAAGACCACGGTATCAACGTACCTAGACTGAAACTGAAACAATAAGGTTGATATTTTTAGTGAGCATGATAATTTAGTTTTGATATCAATGCTGTTGCATTACTTGTCTTCGCTGAGTACTTACGGTGTGTTGTAATAACAGCAGTACAGCATTATGACAAACATTATGTGGGTGTTTTACATACACATGTCTATACTTTTCATAAAACATGAATTCTCTGTTTTGTTTCACTGCAGGACAAACTTGTTCAATGAGATGGTGATACGTAACTGGAACAACCTAACAAGACAATATTTATACTATACTACAATGTGGAATCAATTGGTCTGGAGTGAGAGTAAAGTTGGTCTGGAGTGAGACTGGAGTTGGTCTGGAGTGAGAATGGAATTGATCTGGATTGAGTGTGGGGTTGGTCTGGATTGAGAGTGGAATTGGTCTGGAGTGAGACTGGGATTGGTCTGAAGTGAGACTGTAGTTGGTCTGGAGTGAGACTGGAGTTGGTCTTGATTGAGTGTCGGGTTGGTCTGGATTAAGAGTGGAATTGGTCTGGTGTGAGACTGTAGTTGGTCTGGAATGAGAGTAAGGTTGGTCTGCAGTGAGACTTGAGTTGGTCTGAAGTGAGACTTGAGTTGGTTTGGAGTGAGACTGGAGTTGGTACTTTCCTTAGATAAATAATCTCATCATTGTAAACCGCTATCAGACCATCCAAGCATTGGTAGTAAACAGCTTTAACATTACTGGTCGCTCACGCGTTCTCAATATGTTTTCAAACTGTTTGCTTTTTTTATTTGAATAAAAAAGGAACGAAAGGAAAAAGAGTTTATCAAATTACGCCTTGAATGTAGCAGCATTTGAGTCCGATACGAAAAATATAGGTTACGTCATGTGTTTGGAGACACCTGTTCCCGGTAGGTATTACAGTCAAAGCGGAAGGATATCTGTGTGATTGGGAATATAGAAGGCGAGGATCCCTTACCTTTTACCACCCACCGGTTCCTTGTCTCCATATGTTGTCACTAACTCCCGGGCCCAACACTCGGGGTGTGACATGTTCCAGTGGCCATGGAGGTGCTACTATGATTACATAAACATATTGCAGAAAATGTATTTATCAACACGTGCTGACTATTGGACGTCCAGAATTAATTAGTTACACAACTGACTGGTCGTACAGAGAATATTAGTTACAGGTGTCTTACACAAGCTGGGGAACATGGTTCAGGTCCGCACTCACACGATGGATGGCTTATTGGTAAATATTACAGATGTCAGTGAATATAATACAAATCTGAAGGATATTCTGAAGTACATGTACAGTTAACGAAAATTTACTTATCTCTTTGATATCTAGTTCAGGAAAGTTTTCTGATCAACCATATTTTAGGTGTTATCTTAGCTGTTTCACGGCTCCAATAACCCGTGTTCTCAGTAACATGTTTTGATATGAAAAGAAATCCACTGGTGATTCAGTCTCTTGATCATCTAAAATAAATTCCACAATTGTCAGATTTCGTTCTAAACACCGAGGTAATGTCAGATTAACACAACTGACCATGACGGAATTTGACAGTTTCATACCAATGCAATCGCCGCCATCTTGTTTCCAATATGTAGAGTCCTTTGATAAGAGTGCTTGTTCAATTGAGATGAAATAAGATGAAACTATCTGGTCAGTCCGCCAACCAATCATCAAACGTCCTTCCGTACAGTTCTCGCCATTAAAATCTCTTATCACACTTTTACTGCATGTTTGTAAATTTGAACACATGTCGTGTGCTAGTTTTGTCCCTGGAACCTCATTAATCACTACCCCGCTCTCTGTCAATCAAATCTATCAGTTATCTGCTGTGCCAGGTCAGAATATACACAACTTACCTACATAACAGAGATCATGTAGTTGAAAAGTTATAACTACAATACCACTTACGTACATGACATTCATTTCCCCTTATACTTTATTCTGTTGGTGGACAGGTAAGACCATCGCATGATTCATTAATACCAGTGGTGTATGGACAGTAAAGATTAACAAAACCAAAGAAGAGACAATTCTATCTAAAACTATTATTTCCCTTTTGGTAAAGCGTTAACGAGGATTTAAGCATGTCTTTGTTATATACTAAATACTTTTGTCTAATCATTCTGCTAGTATGCCGGTATCTATCATTACCTATTTATACCAGAAAGACCAATACTATTTCTGAGATAAGATGAAGCGAGAAATCTGACAATGCCATGACCATTTGAATCCATGTCGAATCAGTTCTGGATATCCGACTCCGCGTTCGTCACGGTAATTTCGTTTATAATAATTGTGGATAGTCCCGAGAGTTATCACCGTTACACCACGGAAATAGGGCCAACAGGCTGCGAGGTTAACACGGCTACACATCTATATTGGGGTGCAGGATCATGTAGAAATATAATTGGTATAAAATTATGTCTGCTAAAATCAAGTTCAAGCAAATAATACAGATCAAAAAGTTATCAAAAACGTGTTTATGTGAAAACTTTCTCACTCTTTTTATCCACGGTGACGAAACAAATGAGCACAA
The DNA here is from genome assembly GCF_031769215.1 of Ylistrum balloti. Lineage (NCBI taxonomy): Eukaryota > Metazoa > Mollusca > Bivalvia > Pectinida > Pectinidae > Ylistrum > Ylistrum balloti. The sequence goes on along the minus strand of NW_026782900.1, from coordinate 71,210 downwards.
GTTTCATCGATTTCTGAAAACCACGAGATTGTGTGACCTATTCCTATTATAATGAAGGAGCTATTCTGACAATGAATCGACTTATTCTGTACCCATGTGTGTTTGTGATTTTAGCACTAAAACAAGTTTACATCGTGTAAGTACTTACATACAAACAGGTGTAACCACAGCGGTAAAACAAGTTTACATCGTGTAAGTACTTACATACAAACAGGTGTAACCACAGCACTAAAACAAGTTAACATCGTGTAAGTACTAGGATACAAACAGGTGTAACCACAGCACTAAAACAAGTTTACATCGTGTAAGTACTTACATACAAACAGGTGTAACCACGGCACTAAAACAAGTTTACATCGTGTAAGTACTTACATACAAACAGGTGTAACCACGGCACTAAAACAAGTTTACATCGTGTAAGTACTTACATACAAACAGGTGTAACCACGGCACTAAAACAAGTTTACATCGTGTAAGTACTTACATACAAACAGGTGTAACCACAGCACTAAAACAAGTTTACATCGTGTAAGTACTTACATACAAACAGGTGTAACCACGGCACTAAAACAAGTTAACATCGTGTAAGTACTTACATACAAACAGGTGTAACCACAGCACTAAAACAAGTTAACATCGTGTAAGTACTAGGATACAAACAGGTGTAACCACAGCACTAAAACAAGTTAACATCGTGTAAGTACTAGGATACAAACAGGTGTAACCACGGCACTAAAACAAGTTAACATCGTGTAAGTACTTACATACAAACAGGTGTAACCACGGCACTAAAACAAGTTAACATCGTGTAAGTACTTACATACAAACAGGTGTAACCACGGCACTAAAACAAGTTTACATCGTGTAAGTACTTACATACAAACAGGTGTAACCACAGCACTAAAACAAGTTAACATCGTGTAAGTACTAGGATACAAACAGGTGTAACCACGGCACTAAAACAAGTTTACATCGTGTAAGTACTTACATACAAACAGGTGTAACCACAGCACTAAAACAAGTTTACATCGTGTAAGTACTTACATACAAACAGGTGTAACCACAGCACTAAAACAAGTTTACATCGTGTAAGTACTTACATACAAACAGGTGTAACCACAGCACTAAAACAAGTTTACATCGTGTAAGTACTAGGATACAAACAGGTGTAACCACGGCACTAAAACAAGTTAACATCGTGTAAGTACTTACATACAAACAGGTGTAACCACAGCACTAAAACAAGTTAACATCGTGTAAGTACTAGGATACAAACAGGTGTAACCACAGCACTAAAACAAGTTAACATCGTGTAAGTACTAGGATACAAACAGGTGTAACCACGGCACTAAAACAAGTTAACATCGTGTAAGTACTTACATACAAACAGGTGTAACCACGGCACTAAAACAAGTTAACATCGTGTAAGTACTTACATACAAACAGGTGTAACCACGGCACTAAAACAAGTTTACATCGTGTAAGTACTTACATACAAACAGGTGTAACCACAGCACTAAAACAAGTTAACATCGTGTAAGTACTAGGATACAAACAGGTGTAACCACAGCACTAAAACAAGTTTACATCGTGTAAGTACTTACATACAAACAGGTGTAACCACGGCACTAAAACAAGTTAACATCGTGTAAGTACTAGGATACAAACAGGTGTAACCACGGCACTAAAACAAGTTTACATCGTGTAAGTACTTACATACAAACAGGTGTAACCACGGCACTAAAACAAGTTAACATCGTGTAAGTACTAGGATACAAACAGGTGTAACCACAGCACTAAAACAAGTTTACATCGTGTAAGTACTAGGATACAAACAGGTATATACGACAATGAAATAGGAATTTTACAAAATCTACTCTGTGAATGCCGTGTCATTCAAAAGAAGAAAAAAAAAACCAGTTTGTAGCACACTGAATTTTTTTGATGTGGTATATACTGTCCTTGTGTTTTGACGTTGATGTGTATTCTGTTGTCTTTGTACCTTGCTGATGTTTCTATTGACGCTCTGGTATATTCTGTCCTTGTGTGACAGAGCTGTAATATATTATGTTCTATTGTCATTTTGTTGGTATATTTTGGTATGTTCTTTGTTGACTTTGTGATATGTCGTCCTGTTGATGTTGATTCTATCATGGCACATGGTGATTATGTTGTTATCCGTCGTGGTGTATATTGTCGTTGTGACAACTCTCTGGTTCCAACTCCTACTTCTTTATGACTGTGTAGAATTAAGAAGTATGCTTCGTGTTAATGAATAAAAAGTTGATATTTTGTGTTTAACGGTCCCTGATACTATATTTATGAATAGAAATTACCCGTACTGATGATATGTAATGTATTACACAGGTCTCGTTCGGTGTATACACAAATACTACTTCGGATATTTCTGCCCCACTTGAGTTGTTTGTGGTACGTGTCGGCATACACCGGTCACACCCTGTCATCTGTACCAGAAGTTAAGGTAGGAAATATGACCCAGCTTATAATGGAGACCGGCGAAAAGTCATTAGAACAAAAATGTCCACCACGCGTCAGAATGCTTAGCCGAGGATGTCTTCATACCGAACACGTTTGGGTGCCGAACGATCACAAAACCAGAGTTTTCATACCGTCAGCAGCTTAACGTACTCACCATTCTCATAGGTACGGGTCAGAATTTATCAGGACAATTATTTCATGAAATATACTAGGATAGTTCTACCTCGATATACGGCAATATGCCATTTTTACCAGGGCCAAAAGAACACAGAAAAAAACAATATAGCTAATCTTTTCTTATGAGAACAAAGTTGACCAATCGCGGAAGTCAGGTAAACTTTTGAATGGAAACGGGTTGGTATGGTTCGTATTTATTGAGAGACGAAACCCATCTGAACCAGTACCATTACCTGGCTATAAACCATATAATGTTAGCCGAAGAGATTGGAGTTATACTCCAACATATAAAGCAGATGTTTGGAGACTGCCATTAAGACTAACAAAGAATTTGTCTCGGATATAACAATTACCAAAAAGTTTGGCAGTTATGGTTAAACATTCAAAATATGTCTCCTTTCTAAAGGTACTGTTAGAGTGACATCCACTCCCGTCGATCCTTCTTGTCATGGTAGGATGAAGTGTCTGAATTACTGGTTTTGATGATGATTCGGAATGTCTTCCTTGACATCATTCAAAATTGTTACTTTGCAATCTGAGTAAAAGAAACGTAAAGAAATTTGCACAAAAGATACGGAAATTTGTAGCAAATTTTGATTTTAAGTTTGAATCAGATACAGCAGAACCACATACAAAGAGGTGCACAAGCTCGATAATTCAATAAATATCGTAATTGTCTATGTATCTGATGATTTCCGAGACCGGCGTGTACATATATATGATATTTGTCAGTATCACTGATAACACAGACCACAAAGAATATCGGTAAACCTGCTACAGTGTAATCGTATGAAGGGCACATTAAGTCACATAACAAGTGCGATCTGGATGTTTTCCTATTTAAAACATGGAATAAACGATTCTAGTGGTTGAATCAAAATCCTATAAATTTCTGAAAATAATCTGATCTCAAAAATGAGCCAGTGAAAAACACAAGGCATTGCTTTCTTGCAGGGAAAAGCGCCACGAACAAATAACGGATTTTAAAAATGAATAGAACATTCTGTATGCTTTAATTCAGTTCAATACCGAGTCTTATTAAATACGAAATGCAAAATGGAGGAAGTATTTACCGGAAAAATAAGAATTGTGTGTTTTTCATGTAATTTTTGTAAGTTTCACATTTAAATAGGACACCTTTGTGATTTAGTCAGTCTTTGTCAAGCTATGAAATTTACTTAATCCTATTTCTAGTCTACCAGTTTATAAGATAAATTGCAATTACCATACCTTCCAATCTAGAACTGAATCTTTGACAAAATAGAAACACGGCAAACATGCAGAATACAGGGTAACAAAACGGGAAATATGAATGCCCCGTCGGCTCGACATAGAACGCATTTTAGGGGAGAGAGGAATGGCCAAGAATGAGAGCCACTCGTCTCGATCGCCGAGAATGTCAACTTACCATTCCCAATCAAATACTGTGTAACCAAAAATGTCAAGTATCCGAGCTGAGAAGTCAGTAGCAGCCATTTGGTAGGAGGGGCGCTGGTTTATCATCAGATATATGCGATAACACACGATGAACGTAATATTTGTTATTTTTTCATTTTTTTTCAAATATTAAACATCACGTTGAACATGAACAATGGAACTGGATGCAAATTGATTTGAAACTTTGTTGTCTTGTTTACTAACAAAGACATGATGGGTTTTAAAAGTCACCATCAAGTAAAGACGGAAAAAAAGTAGATGAAATAAAATAAATACACAACAGTAAGAATAGATATATTGAGTGAAAGTAAATATATATAATTATAGGGGTTGTTGTCGGGGAAATATATCGACAGGTAAACTGTGGGACGACTACGGCAAATATGGAGCACACGATTGGCATCGTGTCAATGGGCATGCGTCACATAGCGGGCATTCTGGGAGAATGGTGGCCACGGTAGGGGAGAGGGGTTGGAAGGAGGGGAAAGCATCGACATATGAATTATGACGAGGTTGTTTGTATGAGACGTAAAGGCCACATGTATCAGATGCAAGATTTTGGTATTCTGACGTCACGTCACACGTCTTGTTTTATTGCCTGACAGACGAATCGGCTGCTTCTGAATAAAGTTTATTTTAAATGTAGTGTAGTATAATAGATTCTGTTACTTCACAATTATTTACCCTATCTCTGTTAGCGTAGTATAATAGATTCTGTTACTTCACAATTATTTACCCTATCTCTGTTAGTGTAGTATAATAGATTCTGTTACAGTTTTCACGTTACTTTAGTTAATTTGTTTCAATTTCAACAAACTTCTACATTTCAGCAATAAAGCTTAACTGTGATTAACATAATGCAATTGTCATCTAATATTCTGATTTAAAAGTATAATAGCACGAGGTGTATATAGAAATGATAATATGTTTTTGATGTCATGATCACGATATTGGCACCAAAATATCTAAATGTTTGGGAAAAGTCGAACATCTTATATACAGTTGGCGCCTCGAGTTTAATACCGAATTTCTTTGTCTGTATTGAATGTCATTCATCAGATGCAAAGAAACAAAAAGCCGATGTTAGACGCACTTAACAGATAATTTTATGGACATGTTCTGGGAAAACTTGGTAAATATTCTTATGCGAGGTATGAAAACAATGTAAGAACATATATATTTACACCTACAACATTAATTTAGCTCTGTTTAATATAAGTAATGATACAGAATTGTTTGATAAATGTGGGCATATTACTTCATCCTTCAATGACGGTGTAAATCTTTTCTGACTTTGAGTTTTAAGACGATATGTGGATTCAAATTGTTGGATAAAGGATGTTATCAATTATAATGAAATCTAGTAGCGTTATATGTGTACTACATTACTGTTCTAAAATATAACTTTTCTACATTGCTTTTCTACATTATTTTTCTACATTACTTTTCTACAACATTACTATTCAATATTATTCTCTACATTACTTTTCTACATCACTTTTCTATATCACTTTTATTGTTAATACTTGTATACAAGATAAATAGATAAATAAAAAGATATTTGAAATAGTTTAGATTACTTTTATTTATTACACTGCCCAATCATTGTTTAACCTGTTTCGTGATGTGCAGTTAACTTCCAAATTACGTAACACTACATTCAGTGTATGTTCAGCAAACGTGTCAGTGACTTAGATCTCTGTACTGGACTATCAGTGGACATATCAGTATCCGAGATTTCATGTCAGATCGTTCTTGAGGATGTTTCTGTGTTGATATCCGTCCACACCAGAAATAGAATTCAGTGGAGTTGTGCCGGACATATCAGGGGCCCTACCATTATTACTGACTTAATTACACTGGACTGGTTAATGATTAGTCTGATGCTACCAACCACAGTGAGGTAAAGTCTACATCTGGCTGGAGATGGGTCCAAAATCTAACCAAACAACCATGTGTATGGAAAACTTACAAAAATAATTAAGATGAGAAAGGGATCTACGATTTCCATAATTCGATACTGATGACGCTCAGTAGTCTCTGGTCAACGAACTGGACTTACAACGGTGATACTTAATACACTCAAAGAATCATGACCTTAGCTAACCTCTGAAATGATTGACCTCCTGGAGTCTCGTTACGTGTACTCCAAAATAGCCAATGACACCTGCACTAACTTATTGCTAAACTTTATTGGTGTTGTTGTTTGTGTTGATTATCATCAATAAGTATCAACAACAACAGGAAGTGTAGCAGAACTGTTGCTTGATATTATGTCTGTTTTGTTTTATTTGTAACCATAATAATTAGTTCTTTTTTTAAAACTATCATTTCAGAACGTTTAATAGGCTGTTACTTTTCATACACGTTTTACTCACAAACAGATACAAGAAATGGTGGTGAAAATAAAACCAAAACGACATGTATTAGGTACTAAAGCTTTGTGTGAAGTCAGGCTTCAAGAAACGTGCATTTACAGAGTAATTAAGACAATATTAATATAGATAAAATAATTACAAATAAACCGACTGCTTCATGTAATCGACATTAACAATGGCTAGTAATGGTTTCTTAGCATGTTAGTACGAAATATCCCTATATAGAAAGATTGTGTTATCAAACTTAAGACGAGAAGGAAGTCCTACATATCTATGAACCATTAAATGTCTATAGATTGAAAATATCAAACCTAAACTTCGTTGTAGAACGTCATGGCTGAATAACCGGATATATTATACTTCCGCAGAGAGAACAAACTTACTGTTTTTTTCTGATACAGATACAAACACAGTGGATGTCTTCGGTTCTTTATTCCTAATAAATATCACAATGCACACCATGACCATACTGCAGACTATTACGACCTCAACAGTTTTATTTATAATAAATATATGAAATAAATTTTAGAATTTCACTAGCTAGTAGTCTGTTAAATTACGAAAGATGAAATTAAGTATGAAGAAGTACAGTACACACACTTAACAGTATGGTACTCATCCTACCAGCAGCTTTCACTACTAATAGCATTTTCAGTGACTGTGTCTTACTTTTGTCAGTATCTAGAGGGTATTAAATGGCTTCACGTTGAAGATCATATTTCACGAGACAGAACATCTGTATATTTTTTTTCAGGAGTGCCAAGCAATAGTGAAAAATGGAAACATATTCTGTGATACATTTTACTACATTACAGTATTTTATTTTCGGCGAGAAAAAACAGTCGATGTCTTCGAAGTTTGTATTCCTAATTCAAATTATGATGCAGACCATGAGCAACTTCTGGCCATATTGCAGTCTATAATGCTACGGTCGGCCCTGCCTGACTTCTGACAGTATTTACAGGATATTTAGTTGTATCATACATATTTCATAAGTCTTACAGGATATACCTAAGGAGTGCGAAGCTATTGTCTATTTATACTGATGTATAAAGACGATATACAAACCTGTAACACGTGACCTAACTCACTGCAGTAAGATACCACTGTTATATTTTATGAAATACATTTCCTTTTCTAAAGACCTTGTAGCAATGACCAGTAGAATGTCCGATAAACCAAAGTACCTAAAATGAAATGTTGCAATGTGGGGAATATCAGCCATTCTTACTACCTGCTGTTCTGACTTCTTTTTTCACATGTCGGTCACCTTAATCACATTTATGTACGTAATGCACAAACTCAAAGAAAAGAATCGTCACATATTTACGATTAGGTATGTATATACGTATGTCCAATATCTACGTCGATGTATATTATGTATATGGTGTAATCTATCTACATATTCGTCCTGTTCGGTGATGTGCAGCTTGTGAGATTGATATGCAACCTTGCTTCATTTGTTTGAGGGCAACCGTTTGCCTGTCTAACACCTGGAATACCGCGCGGTGTGCGACCAATAACACAGGAAAACAATGGCAACACAAAGCGGGAAAAGGCACGCGATCGGAATTCGTGATCGAGTGCAGTATATGTCAGAACCGCTCAACTATTGTGTCTATTTCTGTGTCGGCCGACCTGTGACAGGCATTGAGAGAGAAATAACAGCCAATCAGAATTGACAATACATCGGTGCATGTTCGTAACAAGCTGGATCACACAAACGCTTTAAATCATACCTCATTATATATTTTTCCGTTTCTCGGTGGTTTCACATATGGTAGAGTCAGAGATTTGACAGTTTTCCCAGGCTCCCAGAAATCGTTGATGTAAAGTTGTTCCACTTTTTTACCCAAGCGATGAAATCTTTTGTTGATTCCGAAGAGATAAAGTGGACAAAATGTGGTATTGTTTGATGTAAACTGACGCAAGATGTCTTTACAAGCGTTAGTATCGCGTTCATTGTTTTGCGTTTGCAGGTGTTAAGTATCAGCGATAAGAAACCAGGTAGTATTCGTGGAATGACGATAGGGACAGAGACAATAAAACATTCTAGGTTCGAGGCAATGTGACGTGTGCACGGTAAAAAATCTAAATACTCGTGTAAACACGGACAGGAACAATGCTTCCGCAATGGAGTTGTCAAAGTAATTGTTACTTCAGCTTCAAAAGGGAGGGAAGCATGTGCATATTGTATCTTAGTTATAACTTTTTTCTTTCTCCATCAAAGGTTTTTTTAGTATTTTACAATTGCTTTCAAGAAACAAAGTCAAGAAACACGACATCACTTCCTATCTACATTTTTCTCCATTCTCTATAATTACCAAGACGTTATTGTTAAGCATTGGGAAGATCTAAATCGCCGACAGTCATTAAGTAAAAGATCAGCCATGTTGATGTCAACGGGTTATGGCGTCAGAATATAATGAAGAGGTAGAAAAATTCTTGAATCGTTTTCTTACTTGAGAGTGTTAACAAGTTTTAAAGCAAAAATGAAATTATATGAGAAATTTGAAACAGCAATATTTGTTGTTAATACTTCTTTTTATCCAGCAACTGGCACCGCCATGGTCGGAATACGCCTGCCACATATATTTTTGCTGTATTCGGCAGTGCCGGAAAACAGCTGTATTTTAGCACGTGCGGCAATTCGACAGAATTACTCTCTGAATTTACTTGAATATTACATTTAGAAATATAAATAGTTGTTGAAATAAGCGATTTTCTTGTTGTAATGAGGAAGATATGAAAATTCATAAAATCGCTGTTATCTCCGATGTTTTTTATCTCTGAAGTTTGGAACTATGTTTCAGCGTGGAGCAATTATTCTGACATTCGTTAACAGGCAAAATTCAGCGTAAACGTCAATGTCAGGTAAACACAGATTGAACTTATAACATTATATGTATTTTGGCTCGGGACAGAAAGACAAAAAGTGGATCGCCAGGGGCTCGTCACTTTTGTCTTTCTTCACCTTCGCAAAAATACAGCTCATATCATAAGACACGGGTTATGTATTGCCTATATACTGATTAACTTGCATTATTAATTCTTCGCAATAAAATTTGAGGGTTCGGATAATTTAAGTTCTATCGAAAAAAATATCTTTACAACTCTGCATGCATACATTTCACACCAAGCTTCCTGGTATATGGATATATCGGGATATCATCTTTTCATATAGAACTTAAAAGCACGTTATTAATGTTTATTTTAAATATCTTGAAATATGTATAAATTTCAAATTAATTTACAAGTTCAAATGAATGTCCATAATATATCTATAGAAAATGGTATATCTGGAATAAGAAAATGTGTGATAAAGGTTATATAAAATTAGTACAGCAAAGATCACAGCATCAGTTTATCGAAAAATGGTTTTAATGATAAAGGGAAATCTTCAAGAACTTGTAAACTACCTTGTGAAACTGAGGAAAGTATGAAGACAAATTCTCCTTAAATTTGGAACCTCAAATATGCATTTACTTATCGTAACTGGAATATGGATTGGCACACACAAGAATCAGAACTAGAATCTATGTAATCTATGTTGTAAGGACATCGTTGATTGATAGAAACATTTGTTAATATCAGTGTGAACGATTATCTGTTAAAAATATCAGATTACTTCTGTACTTACACAAATATTATCAAAATGCTTCAGATTTACGATATATGCAACATAAAGTCACACTGTCCCCTCTATATCAATGAAGTATGCGGCGTTTTAACAGGATACTTCAACCCCACGTAACGTTATCATCTAATGACTAGTGATGATAGACGTGTTGGTTGAAAATCACTCGTAAGCATTATCGAATGACAAGTCACGATTAAAGGACCGTGTGTACAACATCTCTGTTTAATGACTGTTAAGAAAAGCACCCATCATCTGGTACATTTGGCAACAATCACACTGCTACTCCTTTCCGAGTTTGTAACGAGACATCGTTTCGAACTAGATTTGCAGCCAACATATCATTAATGATGAATACGACATTTATCTCTCCAGATTAATGAAGAATTAGACATTTGCAAGTCAAGACTGATGAAGAGTAAGGCATTCACCTATCCAGGTTGATGAAGAATAAGACGGTCATCTATTCAGGTTGATGAAGAATAAGACATTCACCTATTCAGGTTGATGAAGAATCAGACATTCACCTATCCAGGTTGATGAAGAATAAGACATTCATCTATTCAGGTTGATGAAGAATAAGACATTCATCTATTCAGGTTGATGAAGAATAAGACATTCATCTATTCAGGTTGATGAAGAATAAGACATTCATCTATTCAGGTTGATGAAGAATAAGACGGTTAATATGTTAATGGTTTCTTTTATCGTGTTTTTGTATTTGTTAAATAGATTTTAAGTATGAACGAATACTTTTGTATACAATCCGATATCTTGCTTACTATTCGTTGACACTCAAACAATAGAACGTCCATTATTAGTTATCAGATATACGATATTTCGGACCCATAGTAAACACGTAAGTGAATAAAACCTTTAAATACATTATTAGTTGCAGTGTTGTAAAAATTGAATTGAAATGTTTTAAATGTATCAAAAATAAGACCCTTTTATGAAGACCTTTATGAAAACAAATTTCGATACTTTATAGTGGAAATGCCCGTGGGACCAGAGTGACGAGGAGATGTCATCAGTAGATGATGGACAGTCCTACCGCCTGATGTACATATTAACGGCGGGTTCTTTCTTCGGGACAACATGATCCCTACACTAATATCAAACTGGGTTCCCTAATTGGCTTGACATTTTATAGTTGTTCGTTTCACTACCAAAAGTCTGTTGACGAATTCTTTATGGTCTAGACTACAAACGAGGCACCCTTCAAGGAAACTCGCATTTCATTAAGGATTTTGATTTTTCTGCTGACCGTTGATTTGACAAAATTGCTGTAGCATGTTTAAAAAAAGTCATGATTATTCTTGTGTATCAAAATTGTTGTGATATTTAGAAAATATATCCAGACTGGTTAAATATGAATTCGTAAATAACCTTTCACAGACCTCTCTCTAAAACACACATAAAAGGATACGATTACTTGGGACCTCCGGGTTTGAGCTACACGTGTACCTACCATACCACTCCGTGCGCTCTCAAATACGCATGCATATCATTTCGATGAAATTCACAAGGGGTTTTAATTAAAGAAATTAGGTGGACCTGTTATTTGTTACAGAAAGTTAAATATGTAAGTTGGGAATATGTAGCAAAATCGTTGGCTTAAAGGGTGAAAATGTATTATATAACGTTAATCAATTGTAGAGTGGTTTATAAGCTGTATGCAACATGCAGTAAGAGTTACTTAATCAAAGATTCTTAATTCCGACATAAACAGGCCGGAAATAAAATTCTCAATTAATTGTACATTTTTAAACGGTTACCGTATCCAGTAATTGATTATAGCAATAGGTCATCTGTTCCGAATGTTCTAGTTTCTCATACACCGCGATTAACGGCTAAATCTAATTGGTTGTAAACACCTTGATCTGAAAATTTCATCGGTTTGATTATAAAATAAAAAAAAATACGTTATTGAATTCGATAGAGGTATGGTAATGCAAGCATAAAGCATATCTTTTATTATTTTATACGAGTAAGATATTCATTAAGTGTGACCTGTAATGAATATATCAAAAGGTTTTTGGCTTAACAAGCTTTAGAATAGATTTACCGTGATATCAGACGGTGTTCAACATGAATTGCTTTGCTCATCCATTTACTTATCATTATGCCTATTCTCAAGTTGGCATTAGATACGATCATTAAAAAGAATACTTTCCAAATTACATCGGTAAAAGGAAAATGGGGTGTATATATGCCTACCTCAATTCCATTTTGTATGCTATTTGGATATGTCATCGATTTGATTTATTTTTTTTAGATAATTAATATCATAACTGTGAAATGCATAATCCATCAGCGCCCTGTACTATGTCTAAGTGAATTATCTATATATCTTATATTATATGTGATAAATGTAGAAATAACGACAGTACGGACACGTGAATCGTATATATTCTAATAAGTGATATCGGGTGTATGGTCCAATGTTTGTACTGGATCCTACCAAAAAAATGTTCGTTGGATGCGTATTACTGGAATAGATGTATGATCAATTAAATGAATTGTCAAATTTTCGCGGCAATCTGCACCTTTATCAAGACACAAATATTACATAATTTACCACACATACACAGGATATAAAATAAATACTAGCTATAAAGTAAATTCGAGAGTGGTAGTGTAAATTTAGGTGTCTCGATAATCCCTTCGGCTGATGGACGCCGAAGGCCCTTTCATAAAAGACCAAAAACATCCCAAGTTGTTGTATGGAAGATGGTGATCAAAATATACATAATGTTTAATATATATTTTAATTTAAAATTACGTATTTCGTCAGCAGCTATCTTATCAGTATATACCTAAATCCATGTTTACGTCTAATATAACGACGGGAAGGCTGCCTTCACCACGGGTATATAGCAGATTACCATCACATCGTAGTGGGCGGTTACAGGTAGGCGTGGCAAAGGTTGTCAGTTTCTTGTCAATAACTTACTTGATGAGAAGTCGTATGTGTTGCCTTGGTGATGATGCGAACGCGTGGATAGCATAGCGAAATCTGTTGAAACTTACATAGCTATTTACTCAGTATCTCTAAAGAAAACAATGCTTGTTGGTTTGTGTTTAGGACAAACTCTTGGATAAATCTACGTATATTTCCAAGGAGAAGTCATGAGTTGTACTGATCTAATGTATCAGTTTTATCCGCCGTATTTCTCTCATAAAACGACACCTTCTGAAAATGGGGTGAGTGATATTCTTTCTATAACATTTCTTTATTTCTACTGGGAAAAAACAACAGGAAATCTCTGAGGAATTGTTGAAATGTAATTAACAAAATATTTGTAAAGGAAGAATCTATATATAGTTGACATTCTTTACCTAGCCGAAAGACATTGCTGAAGGGACTAAGATGCTTTCGTTCCACAGATACACATTACAAATAACACAGAAACAAGTTTAAGATGATAAAAAGCAGAAACAACTGGTTTCCAATCGTGATCAGACTTCAGGGTAATATATATAAACCGGACACTTCGGGTCGAATGTCTTATGAAAGACTGTTGAGCTGTGCAGAGGATATCATGTAACCGGTTTTATATAATTTTTTCTAGATTATTATTTCCACGCTTTACAAAAAGGAATTTTGTAAGTTTTGATTGAACAGACAGATACGTAATAATTAATTTGAAATAATTTTATTCCATGAAAAAGCATTCAAAACGCTTTCTTCTGAAAGGAAACAGAACGGAAACACAATACATGAGAGGTAAAAATGTTGTAATATTTTACAGAAGACGGTTTGAACTTGATAACATAATTAACTGCATTTGTGTGATGATTTCATTTTTGTTCCATTTCAACATCTTTGTTCAAATCTATAATTTGGTACACTGCTTGTCATGTTTTGCTAAATGTGTTTTTTTTAGAAACTTCCAAACCCAGTACCGTACGAAAGTCAACATGCAGCTCCAGGGAGTTATTGCTGTCCTGGAGATGTACGACACACTAAATTAAGGGAAACGGACCCAACTTCGGATCTAACAGATCCGGATTCACAGCCCAAAGGGTCTCAGTATTTGAACGCTAATTGTGTTTTGTTGACCTACTTCAATGGTGACACAGCTACAAATGTTGATGAACATTTTTCGAGAGCTCTTAGTCAGCCAAGTAGTTTTACACTGGAAAAAAATGGTTCCCAGAACCTTCGACGGTCTGGTAGGTGTTCTTTTATTTTATTTTGTATTTGTCAGATAATCAATGATATAACTGAATATGTAAATTCTACGTTACCAGGACACTGGACAGTATCGTTTTCATACTCTTTAATTATAAGAGCAAGGTACGGTGTGATTGTTAATTTTTAATACAATTACATATTGTAAAAGTTTAACCATATGTCTAACAACGAAAACAAATGTTTGCAAAGAGGATACTCGGTACTTGTATAACTTTGAATTTTAATAAGAAAGATATATAAGGTTCTTCACCTGTATTATATTATGATAAGCTTGGTTATCGCTACCATGTAATAATATTTGCAATATTATCATAATTATCAAAGGTTATGATACCACCAGGACAAGGTAATTGGCGATAAAAATGGTAGGATAAGTTCAGGATTTAAATTGCAAAAATACGTTAAGCTCGCATTTAACAAAATATCTCCAAATGTCTTTATTATGTACTGGAAGATAAAATTACCTAGATGATATACCTTACCGGGTAGGCATTTCGAAATGAAGAAGCTGCTTTTTCTATGTACTAAATGCTTTGTGATCATCATGTGATTTTATATATCTAGGCCATCTGATCGCACACAGGTTCGTCCATTGGTATGCAATTATTTCGTTCATTCAGATTAAACATATTCTCAATAACAAAAAGGAAAAATAAGACATTTTCGAATGATGGCCTTAAATGTCATTCAGTTTATATGAACTACGGATATAGGATATTAAACCCTCACATAATATGTTTTGATAAAGTGAAGTTCAAAGATTCTAGAAGTTTGCATGTCCAAGAGTGTAAAATGTAATGGTATTTATCATACTTGAATGTGCATTACTATAAGTGTTTTAGCAATGAGCGAGTGCTTGTATCGTGTCTCTTCTTGTCTTGATATTTATATTTCTGAATATGTAGATACGAATATGGCATTTATTCTTTAATAACCAAAAAGAAATTAACTTTGTTAACATATATTCATATATGCAATATAAATTAAACGATTATTTTTTTTTCTGAATGTGATCTCTACAGTACTTTAAATAAAAATGACGACTTTGTTACATTGATTAATGCAATTATAATTATTCCTAAAAAACATGTTTCTCTTTAGAATCGTTAAGAAAGTACTTAAAATATCTGTGGCGAGAAATTAGAACCTCTATTCAAACTTAAGTGGTTTACTTAAATCTTGAATCTTAGTCCGGAATTATTATAGTTTAAATCATTTCCATTTAGAACTATACCATACATTTTCTTCAGATGAGAAAAGTTGTTGAAGAGTGTCACGTGACAAGCGGAGTAATATGCTGGGTAATTTGTTCCGACACTGATAAATTGGTGCCGGAGTAAGATAAACAGTTGTACCGCGATTTGTCAAAATTGGAAGGAGCCTTATTGCTGTACGGTGTTGATTTAGTCCGTGTCAGGACGGGACTCCCATAACCGTATTTTAACAGCTGCTTGTTTGTGAAATAATTAGCACTTTATTGGTTCAGATAAGCAGCAATATATTATCTGCGGTTAATTGCTTCGCCACATTGAAAATACGATGACAATATTATTTAACATTGATAATTGTTTTTCATTAAATGGAAAACGATATTTCACAAGTCTTCAAGTTTCAGTTATCGGGCATAAATACGATACATTTTTTACTATTCAGATTGACTGACACTACAACGCCATATTTACCTTTTCCCTGTATTTCCTGTATAACAATAAAAACAGCTTTACTTATGCTGTTTATATTTATCTATATCGTTTGCGTTTTGACTCTATTCCTAATAAAATGCGCGTTTATAATACTGATATTATAATTATAACTGTAGATGTTATTTGTCTTTGAATGTTATTTACTAACAACAATATATACATGATTTTTTATCTTAATTGTAGATATTATATTTTTATCGCCGGCAACCATAAACAATATAGTTTTATTTATTGTATAGCTACCGATTTGTCATAGCTGTCGTAGTTGCATATTGTTTTTTTATCCGATTTATTTCGGTGACACATAACCCTATGGTAATTCTTCATACATCAATTTATCATTATTCTGCGTCTTATTGGTGTTTTAAGAAGTACGGTGGTATTTTTTTTCAAAGTGTCATATTTCGTGGACATTCAAATCGTATGTTTATGTGACAATTATCATATTAAATCACAGAAGTACGAACGTTTATTCAAAGTAGACGTAAAATGTTAAACACTACATGTTTTTTATTTATGATTATTTCTAGAGACCCCCTTGATGTGTCAACGGAAACTTCCACCTTCCTTCTGGAACAGTGCCTACCAACCTCCTAAATCAACATTCGCGCCGGGAAGTAGTGCGGACTACACACGGGATTATTTGACATCACCATGGTACACACTGTCCAATAACTGGCCATATCATTTCGCCGCATCACAATCTTACTCAAACACACCTGACTTTGCTCGTTCCTTTCCATATTCCTCTTTTGACTCAGCCAGTAAGCTTGGCCCATCATATCAATCATTAATGCTAAGGAGTGGATTTGACTCGAGAAATTCAAAATATGAAATGTCCAAACTTTCAGACTCTTTACAAGGCGCCGGAAGTTATTACGCCTCATTGCAAAGATTTGGTGCGGATTTATCTTCCAATATGAACTACGATTCGTCAGCGACATCATGTAAGTACATATGTGTATTTTATATACTTTGTTTTGATAAAGCTATAAAGAGAGAAATATAGAATTATCTTAATAGTAACCTGTTAATCGCAATATCAAAACGACAGCTTACACTATAATTACTCCTGAAAAGTTTAGATAATTTTAACTTGTTTGTTTTGATGTCATTAACATTTGTCTATGTGACTGTAGCTCATGCGAAGCTGACTATAAAGAAGTGTGAAAAGTGAAATACGAATTAATATTTAACCGATGTTTTTTTTACACAAAAGAAAGAAACGCGAATAAAAAAACCCAATGTTTCTAGGATGTTCAAGTTGTGAAATAATCCTGGTTAATGATTGTTGAATAAAATAACAGAAAATTTTAAAGCAAATATCAGTTAAATAAAGTAACATCAAATTCTATTTTTTTTCAAAATCATTATTTCCTGCGTCGATTAAACCAACGGAAGAAATTAATATTGTTTTTCTAAAAAAAATCTGATCCTTCCTCGTTTCATAATAAAACAGAAGAAAATATTAATCGATAAAAAGTATGGTTATGTTCGTTTTACTGTCAATACTACTTAATAAAGAATAAACGTAATAAAATATCATCAAGAATGGTGCAAGAACTCCTTTCAATACCAATTCAGATAACACATAGTAATGATAGTTAAGAATCTCTATAACTAGGTTCTGTATCTCAATTAGTGTATTTCTCACCGCCGGCACATTATCTATTCTATGTATGAATTCCTATTATTTGTAAAAACGCGCGCATATATGTTTTTGATTTGTTGTATTTTATAGGGTGGTAGGTTAAAAGTCTTTTGAACCAGAACTACTAATTATAAGAGTGAAACAGCAGAAACAATGAAAATGCCAATAGCTGTTATTGCTTTCCACCAGTGTGATAAATATTACTTTATACTAAAATGCCAAACAACAAGAAACAAATATTTACATTACATTTAAGAAAATGCATTTTGTCAAAATTACCTTAATTAAGGTTTTCAATGACTTTTGTCTTATTGGTTCTTAAACTCCTTCTTGTTAAGCAAACATGCATGCTTTACACAATAAATAATATTTAGGAAAAAGGTGTATTTTTGATATAGAATAAGAAGAGTCGGGATATTCTTTGTTGTAATATCTATCTATAGTAAAACATGTCTTACCTATCTCTATATAAAATCGATGTCTGAGCTTCCCCTCCATATCAGAAAACAATGTATCATACCTAAGTATCAACTCTACCATCATAAAACGATACAAACATGAATAAACGAAAGACTGTGGCATGATACTCAGAAAATCTAAAATATATGTCTAATTTACACCTTAAGATATTTTATATATTATCTAATCTTATGTACGTAAAAGATAAAAAAATCTAGTTGGAGTAGGATCTTTTATTCGAAGGTCGAGCGGATGCGGTTTTATAAAATGATATGCAACTCTTCATAATCAAAATATTCGGAATGAATAACTGCTAAAATAGCATGCAACATAACACATGAAGACACGTCTAAACGTCATTTGTCAATGATTTATAGGAAGCAATCACCAGGTTTTATTCCAATCTACCGAAGCAAGCGATGCACCCGTTTGGTGTGATAAGCGAGACCTTTCGTAGCCCGATACACTCCCGATAAGATACGACTGGGGGATTATAATACCCAATAGCCCAGGCGCTATTATAGTTTATTTGCCGAAACGAAAGTTGTTGAGCAGATTGGTGTCGGCGTGATTTGTTGTTATAATCAGATACATGCTTCTCCTAGATCGGCAAGTCTCCAAAGGGGGATCTGTGTTGATCTACAGGTCAAATGAGAAATTCATATTTACATATTCTTAAATTATCCTCAATAGGACTTATACGCTGATGTAAATGATATCGCTGGAAACATTTTACTTGTAGATAGGTATTGTAATATTTAGCTATGAATCCTTAATATTTACTAAATATTATATAATGATTGTGTAACATACATGAATATGTTTATCGACATGTCTACACGGGATGATACCTAAATTTGTCATTCAATAACATTTAACTACAAGTATTAATGTGATGTGTCATTCCTTAAATTATATTGATGTTTTCCTATTGTTTAGAATTGAACATTCCCAATTCAACTGTATATAACAGCCGTCACGTGTTTGCATTTAACATTAAACTACTTTCCAGGATAGAAGTTAAAGATCTCCACGATGATATAATATATAACGTATAATGATCCAAAATACTAGAATGGGCATTTAGGCAGCCAACAATAACATGTTTATACCATCTGTATATACACACTTTCATAAACGTGTGTTGTGACTTGAAGCTTGCTGTCCGGTTGTAAAAAGGTTGGGATGTTAAATGTTTTGCGATAATCACGTTCCAGATATGTTGGCGATTTTGGATGATTTCGGAGAGTTTATATTGATGGCCAATAACTACATGGTGATAATCGGTTCTTCTGTTTCAGCATTGGACTATCCATTACAGAGCATGAGGAAGGAGATTTGTTGGTAACTCATCTCATCATTGTTAAGTGCTGTTTACGTCAGAAACATCATTGGCGTGTTGTCAATCACTTATCATAACAGGCTGGTGACAATACGCGTAATGATATGGATAGCAACGACCATGTGTGATGGTTGAGCATGCAAATCCGGAAAACTGGAACTACACAAAGAAGCACTTTTACTGATATCCGGAAAGTGGGAATCCCTGGACAAGCACTTCTATGTCATCCTATAGGGAACCAAACAAACATACAATGATCGTGAAAGTGAAACTAGCATTCTCTGTTATTTGGGATCCGTAACAATATACATCATGTACATGGATGTAAATATGTGATTGAGCATGAATAAAAACTACACAACGTAATTAAAGCAAGATATGGTAAGGCCGATATGGAAAATACATCGAGTAGATGTTTTTGCAAATTAAAGATGCAAAATTGTCTTCTTAGATATTTAATCCGAAATATCGAATGACATCATGAGTTCATTAATGGTCTTAATGGTCAGTGATAGACTTTTGATGTTGAGTATATTTTCTGTGATGGACATACTCACAATAGGAATTGTTGCACCAAGGTTGAGTCAAGAAATGGACACCTATATGAAAGAGATATCCGATTTAATGATCTGTATATATTTCAAAGAGAATATTGTCTGATTATTTTGTCAATAAAATGAATAAAACAAAAGTATTTTGATCGTTGTTTAAAATATCTCACATGTGAGATGAAATCTCACAAATTACAAATTTGTAATTGTAAAAAATATAACACGGAATGAAACGAGAAAAGTTCAAAGAGAACGGCAAATATTTATTTTTACGCATTTAATACAAAAGAGATCATACGGTGTTTGATGAGCATATCTATCGGGAACGTAAGTGGTTTGATAAGCTATAGAAAGCAAAAGCCAAAATATGCGTTAATCGACTGATGTAAAATATAATTTCTTGGAGCTCAATTTCCGCAGTTTTTCAAAAATTACTTTTTCGTGTGCTCTTGATTTCGTGAATAACGAGTCCCCACCAAGTCAACGAAAATAAATAATCCATGAAATTTAAAGATTTAACTGAAGCCGTGAAACGGTAAAACGATATAAATTATTCCACAAAATGTTTGATTTTTTTACATAGCGTGATTGCAGAACACGGATTTTTGGTGTTGTCAATTCTTATCCAAACAGTGTGTGAAAACGTAGGGTGTTAAAACAAATAGGAAAAAACACGACTGATTAGGAGTATCAATAGATCATGTATATATGAAAGAAATGCTTCGAACTATCAACACGAAATCAGCTTGTTGCTCTCTGATTATTAGTTAGTTTTTCAAATGAGGTTTTGATGATACCATGCTATCCTATAAAATTGTTGACTCCATTCTTAAGTTTTATAGTTTTTCTTCTTTAAGCCGAGAATGTATTTAAAAATGAGCATCACTCTTTTCAAAGATCTTTTTCATTCACAGATTTTGTGATAAATTACATGAAGAAAAACAAAGTAAAAACAGATTAACATTTGTGGTCATCAATAAATAGATATTTGATGGTACCAATCTGATTTCCAACTAGCAAAATGGTATTTCGTTGTTACAGGATATCCCAACATAGTGCTTACTAAACAGATTTTATAAGAAAGAATTGAAAACTATTGAAAGTGAAAGTGTATTTTAAATATCAAAACTATTTATTCGGAAGCTATTTCGTGAAAGGGACCGAACGTGGTGGGTGCATTCTGGTGTTTTACTTCGGAAATATCAAACAAATTTCTTGAATAGACACGTTAATAATGTTACCGCTTGAAGTTATATTATAGTAGTCCAATGCCACTACCACGACGTCTCTGGGGTACCAATATTAGTTATTAAAACTCATCTAATTCTTTTGGGTATTTTTGGGTCAAATGCATGTTACATTGTGTCGAAAATAAAAACAATAAAAAGATATAATGTAAATGCTTTATGTGAACATCAAGGGTAACGATATTACAGAGTACAGCACTGAATAAATTTTTCACATAATATCGTTAATCAAATTATATTGTAATAAAGACGTTGGCAGAATATGTTAGCATTTCCATTAACATAATTATAACTTATCTTCTAGCCGAAGAGTATAAGCAATTCTTTTACCTAACACGCACAATAGTCTTAACCAGGGCGTTTCCAATACACATAAATGACTGGAGAACTGTCTGGAGCTGATTGGAAGATACCCTTGTCCCTACCCATTATCCTCTTTTACCCAGTTAAAACGTGATTCTGCATAGTTCGCTATTGACTTCAAACCTATGATGGGGCAGAGAAAACCCATTAATGACCTCATACCATGTCATTAATAGGTGTACAAATATCATTTCAAATACTAATATGTTTCAGTAGGAAAGTATAAAAACTTAAACTTCAATCAGGAGGAATATTTTGTAATTAGCTAATGCATTCATATGATTACATAAAACGTTCAAGTCGGCGGTCGCTGTGGTACAAGTTATGAAAGCTATCCGTTTCGCTGTCGGTGTCTAAGCTAGTACGGAATTTCTGGTCGTGTAATGTTCTTCTTGGCAGATCCCTTGATGCCATCGACTTATTTCTGTAAAGAAATGATAAACCCCGCTTTATTGACTTTTCCTTTTGGTAAGGTTATTAAACAGCTATGCTGGGATCTTAGCTAAGCACACGGCGTGAGGATCGCTGCGGAATTAAGCGCGAGTAAATACCCTTGTACAGCAGCTGAAACTCAAACGTGTGATATCAAGGTTGGACACGCTATGATGTTCATTGTAACATCCTACATATACAACATGGTTATCTTACTGTATATGTTAATGTATAATAATACAATAGTCTTTAGCCAAGGTACCGACACATCCCAAACATAAATGGTCAAGCATGCCATTTCATGGTAACGCCTCGGAGGACTGAAATTCAAAAGCATTCTTAAAAGGTTGTACAATGATAGACTTGTGAATACAAACTTAGTATATCTTATCACCAGATCTTTCGCACATTTAGGGATAGCCGACGAATTTAATCTGCGAAATCTAGAAGCGAGTTTGGAATATCAAAATAGGTGAAAAACAGTTAAATTTATGAGAAGTTCATGTATGACTGGAAGTAGGACAGAATTCGATATAAAATGAATTGTTGTCTGTATTTGAAAGTTTATGCTGAAATAAAGCATTCTATATAACGTTTAGTAGAGATTCCCCTGTGGAATGCTTTTCTTGATGGCATTGTTGATAAAGTAGTTGACAGCGTGTTCGGTTAATAGCGTCAACAGTTTCACGGTTTTTCTATTTCTTGTTATTGCGAAGGATATTCCCTTTAGGATAACTTCAAATAAATGTTGCTTGAATTATCTCAACAAATCACGAATTTCAAATTTTATAATTCCCATTTAGTGAAACATGATTTTTAGGAGGACCTGGGAATAAATGGTTGAGCTTGAAAAAGAAGTGAAGGAACATAATAGCTTTTTGCTTTTTAATCATCATCACCACAAGGAAATTAAAATTTCGAAAATTTAGGCGACTAGGCCATTGATACACTCTTAAAGTATTGGAGTTGTGCTAACTCTATCACATGAATGAATTTTCATAGGAAAGCAACCTATTTAAGACAAGTATTATATCATTGCTATAATACTAAATTAATTATAAACACAGAATGTTTTCTCCCGTTTCTAGTGAATTCAACATTCAAAAATGATAATACTGATATTGGTATATTGCAGATAACCATAATATAAATGAATAAAGCGTTTGCGCGCGCACACGTCTTGCTATTTTGATCCTTACAGCATATGATATGTCGTTTGAGATAGGAATGTATCTGTCGTGTTGCTAATGACGCGGTCACAGGTAAACACGTAAGTGTTTGTTTTGTACATTGATACCTATGTAACCCAACATCTCACAACAAACAGGTCCCGCGTCCGCCTCTACGCCACCACAATAAATATTTACATTATTTGGAAATGCATTTAAAGAATTTCTGCATATACACTTACTACACAAATTGTGTTTTGAACCTTTATGTGTTGTTTCTGTCAGGGTCCTCAAGTCGTCAGAGAAATATCTTGTCGATGCGTGTTGCAATTCTGCAAGATGTGAAACAAAAATAATGTGTTTGTGTTTTGGATTAGTTACCAATGATACATTTAGAAACAATGTACACAGCTGGCAAACTAAATGACCCATTTAAACGTATGAAAGTACTTCTTTCAAAAAACAATTTAAAGAAGATATCACCATTTTGAAGATGATATGTAAACATAATTGAAGTTCCCATCCCGTAGATAACTATATATTTAATCAAATTATCGGAGCACTGAATAAAAGTAAAACTTGAGTTATCATTGAAATACACACTAATGTTAGTCTATTGTCTGTGATAAAAAGTTCTAAATCTTCCTGGAAAGAATAAATGTAATCGGTTAATGACAGTGTTATAGTACCTGCATTCGATTAGGACTTCTTTAAATATGATAGATAGCCATATTCTGATTCAGACAGTTAACATTTTAACAGACATACTCATTCTTACTTAATCACAATAACAACGATACTGTTTGTTTCAGCAATTTGATGATAAGACAGTCATGAAGTTAAAGCTGATCTTGCAGCATACAAGTAGCTGAAGAAAATCAAATGCACGGCAAAAACACTAACGTCCGTCATCTTTACCCGGTAATTATATTGGATGAATTATCACACTTTTACGCAAACCAAGGGCAAGGCGTTTCTGTTGCGCAATACAGCTCCAACGACACTATTTATCAACATGAGTTATAAGGCATTCGCACGGCGACTAGCAGATGAAGAAAATTAGAATGATAGAATGAAACATTCGAAGCATGTTCTATAATCAGTTTAAAAACAACAGAATGTTGACAAGTGATGTGTTTATATTTATATGCATATTTTGGTATGGGGAAACAAAGAAACTCTACATGAAAAATTGGATAAAGATGTCAGTTTTTCATATATTTTCTGTGAGCAAATGAAGTCCTCACGGTCATGCGAGCGTGTGATGTAAATGTTTATCACTAGACGAAGGAGTCTGGTATTCCTATTGCGGTTGGAGGTTTGGGAGGGGGTGAAGAAATATTGGAAGAAAATATAGGGAACAACGCGGCGATATGTACGGTTAATTACAGTCAAGTCTGAACCCAGCAAACGAAGCCTGTGATTTGCTTGGTGTCAGAGCTGACTGATGGCTCTTTGTAACATTATTGCCTCTAACATACATTTCGCCAATAAGGCATATCTAGAAAAGTACATATGTCAAATTTTCATGGTAAAGTTTTGCCGTGTTTAGAACAATTGAAATAGTTTTAGCGTGTACAGAAAACAGCATTAACATCGCTTACTTACATAATTCATTTTCTTGTTTAGTGTCTTGGCATTTTGTACAATGTATTTGTAAAACACTAATTGGAACATACTTGGAGGCACCTGATATTTTGAAGAAGTCTATATGAAAAAGATAAATATTTTAAAACGTTTTCTCTTCGTTAAATCCTGAAATCAATGAATCGTGAAATAGCTCTCTCGATTAAGTAAACTTTCAAGTTTATCTATAAAAAAAAAAAAAAAAAAACCCGCCACGAAACTTCATGATATGGCGTGGTTCATTCTGTTCGCAATCAGAAATCCTCTATAAAACAGACAAAAAGAGAAAAAGACAATGAAAATCCTAATCTTTCCTCAGGTCGACGTATATTTCAGGTGGTTCAGACACGTGGGTCGAAACACGAATACCAATTAAAAGAGCAGTGGATATTTAAAAAGGTTTAATAGAAACTTTATTCCTGGTTTTGAAAATACCTTCCTATACCTGATAACCACCGATAAAATAAATATGTGTATATATTATATACATATTAACAAAAATTAAGATATCAGAGTCCTCAGTAACGGTATTAAGACGTTATGTTGGGGATTTTTTATTTTGGCGTAAAATGTTATGTTTTACTTTTTTGATGTCATAACAATGCTTAACAATGATTCAACTTTACAAATGGTAGTGTGGTTATGTGTTAGGTCCGAGTGTAAAATTCATTAAACATTTTGTAAATAACGGCGGAACAATGTTAATGATGTCAACCGCTGTGGTTACTTATTAATTACAATGTTATAATCATCACTATTATCATCAGTAATACGTTATAAAAAGAGACCGACAAGATGATTAACATAGAGCTTTTATTCAGAGTTATGATAACTACGGATGAGAAATCTGTGTTTTGGCGGTTATACAATCAGTGTTTGTAGTATAAGGTATTACTCTGTCTTAAATTAGTTATTTTTCAAAAGTTACCAAAAGCATTACTTTTTTGTTATTTTATTTTTGTTTACGGCAAATCATAAATATTACTTACCTAGTCACGTATCAAAGAACCGCAATAAAGAAGGACACCATTCCAGTTCATGACCATATCTATTCACGATATCTTCAGCTCCAATTATCACTCGAGAAATATCTAGGACTCTGATCATCTCATCTTCTCGCCTTCCTCACTGTAACCAAAACATCACTTTTAGTTAAAAACACATAAAACAACAACAGAGTTTAAACAACATCCCGAATCTAGTTGCATAAATATATATATACCCATCAGTAATACATCATGTTGTCACATATTGTATGGTGTGTAATACAAACATAGGATATATATCACACAGAAATAATTTAAGAATGCTTTCTATATCTGTTTCACAGTATAGACAAATATTGCATGAATAGATATATTTGATATCCATGACTACAGAATGACGTTAAATTGTTGGTTCACTGAGACAGTCAAAGAAAGTTATTTTTGTGTAAGTATTTAATCACTCGGAAGGCAAACAGAACACACGTCAAAGCAATTCAACTATTTCTACTATGTAAGAGTAACTTAGTCTACGATCATATTTGCTATCGGGTCACTTCTTTTTTCAAATAACAGTGATCTTATGTAAATTCTTGCACGCATTTCAAACGGACTTTATGCATATCTATTTCACTGTGCACGAGCGAGCTTGAAATTATTTCAAATATTTTACTGGGGTATGAATGGAACCGAACAGGCCATATCCCAGGAGAAACCTGACCACTTTAACGATTTTGCAGATTTTCAATTAGTTGGTGCTTTCTTGTACCTTATAACGTTACCAGTAATAAAGACGGTTGTTTTGTGGAGCTGATCCTAACGATAATACTCCCTCTGCCATAAATCTTACTGACGAGCCTAAGAGGCGACACGTAAAGGCGCCGCTTCCACCAAACTTTCAGACTTTGTCAATTCGTGATGTAAAACCTATTTATGAAACCAAAATTTCAAAGTAGTTTCACAACAAATGGCCCCAAAAAAGATTGGTTTAACAATTTTGGATATGAATATAGACAAAACAACGGCATTGTTTTGATTTCAAAGAGAAACTTTTGCCAATGTCGGTTTTTTAAAGCGATTATATATACCACTCAAAGTTCTTATGAACTCTGTCCCGGTAACACAGTATATTGAATGATCCAGAAATAGGAGTGTACTCAAGATAGGGGTCAGTCTACAGGAAACATAAAGCTAAGAGACTTTTCCTAGTATACACATTCTTGTGTCATAACAAGTATTATGTCAATGACTAAAATTAGAAATAATATAAGTTTTAGTTAACAGGGGACGATTTATACAAATGGCTATGACTGATTATGTGTCTTGTGTTAAAGCATTCTACTAAACATTCCTGGTAAGGATTTACCCACACAATATCGGACTATACAATGACATTGTCTCTAGAGAATATCTCCCCGTCGTCGACGGGGATACGTGTGCATGACCATACAGTAAGTCGATTGCATTTTCCATTCCATATACCTTTGCGGGTTTATCGCTCCATTGACAGCTTGAGTCGTATTGAGCGAGGCGGGGCTTTCTTGTAGTAAGTGGAGGCTACACCATTGAATAACTTGCGGGAGACCCATCGCATCTCATTCATTTGGCCAAGGACACAACCACGTCAACATAGAACAGTCTGTTTCTCATATTAGGTATATATACATACTTTCACTACTATATCGGACAACGTGTACCTCTGATCTATAAATAAAATCATAAATATGATAACATGTAAATTGTAATTATATTCATTTAGATGAATATTTTCGTTCTGAAGCTTAATGAGAAAACATGGAGTTGATGAAAACTGCACCCGGATATATTATATATTGTTAAAAGACAGAAAATCAAGCAACTAATTCTGCCACTACATTCACTGTTTTAGTGATGAAGGTTTACCCAAAAAATTAAGAGTTTTCTTTAAATAGACCCCGATTATTTTTATATAAACACATTAACCTTTATTTTTAATGTTTCATTTGCAACATACCTTGACTACTTGTTGGTATGAAACAGGTTGCTGTTAACACAACATTATCTGAAATCAATTCGCGGCTCTATTTAGCCTACATTTTAACGTAGACAACTGAATGTTGTGATATATGATCTGCAATGGTCTGTACGTTCCCTATAACTCGCTTTATTACTTAGATCAAGAGCAAAGCTCACTCCGCCCAGAAACTGGTTTATATAAATATGGAGTGAGATTTCGGTGTCGAGCTCACTCCATCCAGAAACTGAGGATTATATAAATAACAAGTGAGGTTTCGACGTTGAGCTGACTTCCCCTGAAGTCTGAGGGTTATATTAATATGTAGTAAGTTTGTGTAAAGCTTTTCTCGATGTGAATTTGAAGATGGCATGAATATGAAGTAAGGTTTCGGTGAAGCTCACTCCGCCTAGAAACTGAGGATAATATAAGTATGAAGCTAAGTTTGTGTGAAGCTTTCCCTGCCAAGAGTCTGAGGATTACATAAACATGGAGATAGGTTTCGGTGTGCTGCTTACTCCGCCCAGAGACAGGATTATATAAGTATGAAGTTAAGTATGTGTGAAGCTTTCCCTGCCAAGAGTCTGAGGATTACATAAATATGGAGTAAGGTTTCGGTGAAGCTCACTCCGCCCAGAGTCTAGTGATTGATAATACTCCTGCTTGTTGACACGGACGATGGATTCCTTTTCACCTTCTCTGACACAACACGTGTTTTACACTCAAATAATTGGGGACCAGTTTGAATTTGACTGCCAAGTTTGATCTTTTGCTCCTAGCTCCTGTAGTTAACGATGTGTGTGATCTAGATCGGTGAAACAGACTTTTAATGAAGTTTCATTATTTGTATTCTATGTACCACAGCCTTGTGTTTTGTCATATACTTTCTGCATTCGTCCATTCCCAAGATAGAAATGTATAAAACATACACAACATGAACAATATTTGGCTTAATTTTGTCAATAAAACTTCGACAATATTACAGTGATTCTTATCGTTTATCTAAATGTATATTATATCAACAAGCTATTGTATCAAAAGTGTTTAACAACAGTGAGTTGCCGCAAAATTGATTATAATGATAAAAGGAAACTACACAATTGCACTATTGCACACATATATGTGCATATCAAAGACTGTATTGATTAAATCTTAATAGCCCTTGTGGGCCTAATTGTACCTAGTCTATGACTGTTTTTCTTTGACAGCAGATGATTCCCTTACTTATATACTAGACTCTATGAACTCTGTGATCTAGAATAAGTAATGAGTGAGCGCTGTGCTTTTGTATAGTGGCTAGTGAGGTTCTGACGTAACGACAGTACAAGTCTGCTGACCATCTACCTAATGTTTTGATCATGTGATCCACCATGTGTATGGAGGCAGCTATGGTAGCTGCCCCTATCCCAAAAGAGTGACCATTATATGTACTAGAGCCAATACCTATGCATTCTAAGGTATTTTAACAAGGTTAAAAACATATTACGATCTAATACCTGACCTTGATTATTAATAAAGAGAGGGCTGTCAGGGAGTGGGTTTTTAAACTTTCTTTCGTTCATGTATCTGCGACATATGGTGAAAAGGCAAATGGAATTATTAGTAGAAAAATAAGCGAATGTTCGCCATTTCTCTAAACGGAATTTTTTTATCCTTTCAGTGTTAAAATGACACAATCTTCTATTATCAAGCCTTGATACAAAGGTGTACGGTTGGGTCAAATTTGTTCAATACTGTAAACTCTCCGCAACCCGAAAAAGGTCACGGTAATACAGTTGCCAGTACCAAGTCAGATTCCATGGTGCATACAGTTGCCAGTACTAAGTCAGATTCCACGTTGTATACAGTTGCCAGTACCAAGTCAGATTCCACGGTGCAAACAGTTGCCAGTACTAAGTCAGATATCACGGTAATACAGTTGCCAGTACTAAGTCAGATTCCATGGTGCATACAGTTGCCAGTACCAAGTCAGATTCCACGGTAATACAGTTGCCAGTACCAAGTCAGATTCCACGGTAATACAGTTGCCAGTACTAAGTCAGATTCCACGTTGTATACAGTTGCCAGTACCAAGTCAGATTCCATGGTGCAAACAGTTGCCAGTACCAAGTCAGATTCCACTGGGCAAACAGTTGCCAGTACCAAGTCAGATTCCACTGGGCATACAGTTACCAGTACCAAGTCAGATTCCACGGTGCATACAGTTGCCAGTACCAAGTCAGATTCCATGGTGCATACAGTTGCCAGTACTAAGTCAGATTCCACGGTGCATACAGTTACCAGTACCAAGTCAGATTCCACGGTGCATACAGTTGCCAAAACCAAGTCAGAATCCACGGTAATACAGTTGCCAGTAGTAAGTCAGATTCCACGGTAATACAGTTGCCAGTACTATGTCAGATTCCATGGTGCATACAGATGCCAGTACCAAGTCAGATTCCACGGTGCATATAGTTACCAGTACCAAGTCAGATTCCACGGTGCATACAGTTGCCAGTACCAAGTCAGATTCTATGGTGCATACAGTTGCCAGTACCAAGTCAGATTCATTCTGTTTCAAGTAATAACAAATCTTTTCGAAGATTTGGAAAGTTATTAGCTGTCGTGACTTACGCGGTTGGTTTTGCCGTCGCTTAACTCCATTTGGAATAACATGAAGACATGGCAACTTCTGATCACTAAAGAGAGCTGACGTTGTTCATCTGACACATGAATATCTCATGCCACACGGGTATACTTTTAATGTGGAGTATGCTATGTTTCTACTAAAACAAATTGCAACAGATAATTTTCTGATACAGGCAATAAACTTGGATTCATGGTTGTGATAAGACCTGTATGCAGAAGAAATTGTATGTATTTGCCGAAACCACACTCATAGTTTTTCCTAGTACTTAAGGCTATGGAGGCTGGCCATACTTCATGTAGCACAGGTTCGAGTCCCACATTATGTCTCTCGGTTGAGGAACTTTCCTCGACACTTGAACTGCCTCTAGAGCCGGCGATCGGAATGTGGTCATCTGTAACCGACACAGAGAGTCAGCCAGCAATATTGTTTAAACAGCGTGGAACATGTTTGGATAATACAGTAGATTTGTTAGTAGCAACACATTATGTAAGGCGGCGCACTAATGGCATGATGTGCGGTGATTTATCCCTGCCTTTACTGAGAATTACAATTGTAGCTGTATTGTCACACATGAAAACTATTTGCTGGCTACACCACATGTGTCCCCAAATCACAGCTGCGGCTACTATAGGATGCAGCTCCTGGAACGATAAAGATAGTTCACTGGTGTCTGCAAATGGATTGTTCAAATCAGGTGGGCAAATTTCAGCGAACAATTTCTCCTCTGAAATAGCCCCCGAAACCCACCGACCCCGGATGTGTCGGTGATCAGGCGCAAGTCCTCAGAGGTAACGGTGGTATTATTGTAGAATACGGAAACACCTTTCCAATTTGACAGGAAATAGATCCACATCCTGATGTCTCTTCTACATTCTGTGTTCAAACGCACGTGGTTGTGTAAACGCTTAACAATGGTCGACAAAGTAATCAGATGAGACACAAACGAACGTTCTGGTATAGCTGTAGGACTTCTCTTTTAGTACACGAATGGTGCTGTTGGAATTGTCATGAAAAAGTGATGATTCTGTTAAGTTTGTCTTCGGGTAGGCGAGCTTCCATCTTGTCCGATTCAAGTATTATACCAAAGTATTCTATAACGGTACTTGGTTCGCAAGTTTTGTGTCATAATGATAATTAGTCTGTTGAAAATCAGGTACAACAAGGCCATATTCCTTTAAGCACAGAGACTCGCCACTTTTGTCTTTCTTCACCATCACCAAAGTACAGCTTTTTATTTTAAGACACTGACCATGTATTCTCTATGTTCACATATACGACGTGATAAACCTCTCCTTTTTATTGGCTAATTAAAGATCCTTCTACTTCTAATCGATTGACTAAAATACTTGGTTTCCATACATATGAACAAGATATTTATATACAGATATATGGTATGTTTGTGCGGTAGATTGATAATTTGTCAGCATAAACCTGGTTTATATACATAACCTTTAAACTGATGTGATTGTTTCGATGTCAATAAAACTTCGACAATATTACAATGATTCCTATTGTTCATTTAAATGTGTATTATTGTCAACAAACTACTGTAATAAGTGATTATCTAACCTGTCGATAAGTACATCGTGTGGGTCTGATAAGTTATAAAAATCGAGTAATTGCTCGATTTTTCATTACTTTTTCAAATTAATATTTTGTCAAAAAAAAAAAAAAAAACTCGTCGTGTGTGTTTGGTAGCCAGTTCAACCTCTGAAAACGAAAAGAAAATAGCCATTTTCACGGAGTAAGCCCTTTATGGTATTACACAGATAGTTTAGATAAAATATACAGGACATACACCATGTTAATCTGACCTGCCTGATTATAAAGAAAGTGAATTTAAATCACAGCTTGTCCTATTACTCCGTACATGTTTCAAGCTACAACTTTTCCCGTTTTCCTAATTCTATCTAACATAATTCCATATCTGTATGCACGCTGATAGAATCACCATTTCGTTTACATCGTGGCAAAGTCTGTTTCGTGTACAAAAGTATATATATTTATGTTCTTGGACTACTTGATGTAGAGAAGTACTGCACATCCATATAAAACAGGTTTTACATTAGTTCTCATCCTTACTTGCCTGATGTTGAAAAAAACCGTTAACCTCATGCAGTAAAGCTATTGGAACAGTTTCAAAATTGTATTATCACACTCGGTTAGGACGAGCCAGGCCGGTCACTGTGTGGAATATGGACTCTCAATTCAATGGACTGTTAAATAACTAGCCGAAACTGACAATCTGTCAATCTCCATCAGCAAACACGTGTTCAATGCTGACAGATATAACTAGAGCTCCGACTAGGACCCT
This sequence comes from Ylistrum balloti, assembly GCF_031769215.1. Classification (NCBI taxonomy): domain Eukaryota; kingdom Metazoa; phylum Mollusca; class Bivalvia; order Pectinida; family Pectinidae; genus Ylistrum; species Ylistrum balloti. The sequence continues at coordinate 38,419 of NW_026782900.1, read as the reverse complement.
TCTTCAGATGGGAGAACCTATCCCGGCCGGAATTATCGTCGAATGTGATACCTAGATCCTACTTCCTTGTATCTTCCGGTCGGACCTTAGTACCCAGGTCTCACTATGCCGTTCCTTTCGAACAGTCAACACTTATGTTATGATCATAACATTTCGTAATTAGCTGTAGAAAACGCAGTCAAGTTTACCGATATGAAATGCTCTCATGCTACTGTCAAAAAGACGACACCAGTTTACTTGTAATCAAAATCTTTGAATTCATAACTATTATATTTCACATGATTAATTAGATATAATGTCGAGCTGATGTAAAACTAAACATACGGAATATAAGTTGGTCTTCCTCGAACGGGCTGAAGAATTTCCCTTTTTTTCACTCAAGAGTAAAAAGTTGGCGAATTGATATAGGATAATTTTCTACTGTCATTTATTGAAAAGAGTAACAGATATTTGTTGTTAAACTACATACTTTATACACTGCCAATGACATATGACATTACAAAGATGAAACTTTGGAATTGCTGTTCCCCCGATGTCACTGGATGTGCCCCCCGCCAAGATTCAACCACCTATCCATCACGGTGGCCGACAGTTGGTGTTGTGAGGAATGGACCCTACACCACTGATTGAAACAGACGGGCAAATTAATTTACTTCCGTTCCTATAATTGGTCGGATCCTTTCGCCAAGAATGTAAGAAATTGGTCATTTCTTTCTGTCACTATAGAAACCCCACATACATTTATTACATGTCAGTTTCTGAGCGGTCGTTAACGTTTCACTGCCCCACCACACCAAACAAAGAAAGTATCGAATATCTAGAGCCAAAATGAAAGACGAGGACACGTATCCATACCTTGTTGTTTTCGTACACTTACTAAAAATCAACGATACATATCCACATGTTATATGGTTACCTTATAAAATTGAATATCAAGAGAATCACTTACCTAGAAGATCTCATATTAAACTTGATATGTTCGTTATGTTGTACAGATGTAATAATGAGTCTAAACAAAATAGCCTTGTGCTAAAAAGATTTTTTTTATTTACACCAAAACCAAAAATCATCAAAAGCAAAGATTTTCTGAAATGTACACCTCCATTTTCCAAATAACCTAATAATGTAATTCTATAAAAGAACTAGACCAATGTCGAGGAAGGGCCATCTTTTATGATTGGGCTTAATATAAGAAATATATGGCCAACTTGTGCATCAAAATCCAATGAAAATGGACACTGTTTATATTGATACAATAAAATATGTTTAAATCAAACAATTTTGGAGTATTCAAATATGACATTAATACTGCAATGTATGTGTTTGTACAGTATATGAAATGAGAAGCAAATAGGATATATTAAACTGTGAATTACGTTGCATGATGTAAAAAAATCAGATAAAATAAAAACATAGCATAACAGCAAGTGCACCTCCTTGTGAAAAAATAATCAATGACGCTGCACATTTCGTGAAATAACCCAGTTTGCACTGAGCTGAATCACTATAACTTTAATGTCTATCTTGTTAGTCAAATGTCCAAAATCTACTGATTATTATCTCTATTCATCACAAATAATTTTTCAAAAATGAATCTATATTAATAAAAGGCTTGTGTTTTTCCTTGGAATCCGCCGACTATATACAGATATGAGTAAACAGTAACTACATACCTTAAGACAAATCTAAGCAAGACGATAAGTATTAATATATACACAAGAATGTCGCATCATAAGTATTAATATATATACAAGGATGTTGCATCATAAGTATTAATATATATACAAGGATGTTGCATCATAAGTATTAATATATATACAAGAATGTTGCATCATGTAAGACCAAAGAAAGACAACTCCTAATGCATGCTAAACACTGACGACTGTCTTTGGTCTAACAGCCCAACATCATTCCGATTGATGTCTTCTGTCATTTCACATACAGTTGAATTAATTATCAATATACTAAGGATGGGAAAAAATTAATATTTACTTTTCCACACCTTTGTGTTGATTATTTTGACAATACAATCAGTATAAGCACAGGAAGTGACTACAATTTACCATCCTGACTGACAGTCTAGCTATGTACAGAGTTATTAATGATAGCATATATTACAACAATAAATGGTATAAAATAAGAATGGCTACACAACAATTTATATCAGTGTACACGGGTATAATCATTAGCTAAAGATATATCAATCGTCAGCTTAACCTATGAAGTTGTAACAGTACATGTACATACAATACAAAATGATGAAGTTTACCTATATGCTGGATACTTAATCTCACATTATGAATATTATAACATTATAAACACAATATGGATATACAATACAAGTGCATGGGTATATAAGGAAACAGTTCATTACCTGTACATGTAAGATACATAAGAAATCTGTAACATGTATCAATGATAAATCCTGTACTTCAAGGCATGATTATATATAATTTGATAAGTTCTTGGTATCCTTTTTAAAACAGGAAAAAAAATATAAAAATTAAAAAATAAAAATGTGAACCATCTGACGCCTTCAATCACAGTATGGCAGAAGGACCTAATGTCATTCTACAAGAATTAACCACATAATTTTCATAGAAAAGAAATCTTGTGAATATCAAGTTATACCTGTACCATAACATGTTACTTCAACGTAATATATGTCCTTCTTAATTCCTGTTATCTATACAGGCAAATTCTCAAACGTTCGATATAAATAAAGTCATTTATTTGAGGCTGCTTCAGAGCAGTTCACTCTACTAGCCAGTTATAAGTACCATGCTTGGATATCATGAAGCTTAAAAGATTCTTCAATGTGTTAAACACCATTGATCTTTGTGATCTTAATAGGTAAAGGTCATATAAATGAGGAAACTTCATAGCACTCCATTCCAAATACATTGTACATTTGTACCTGCAAGTACTGACTAAATACCAGTACCATACATCTTTTGAAACATGTAATACACTTCAATATATTTGACCTTGAAAGAAGATCAAAATTTTTTAAACAATGAAAAACATATCGGTCTTTACAATGTCATGGGCAAAACGCTAGTAATACTGCAGTTCTAACATTTTTTTGAAGAAGTTGTTAAAAGTAGAAAGTTGACAGATGGATGGAGTATGGGTCATTTATAACATGCATGTATATCATTAATTCGCAGACACATAGTATGTGACCTAAAAACGAAATGTTCTATCAAGTGCTATATACATGAATCTCATTGTTGATCACAACAGTTTAGCTTACCTCTGTGACCTCAAATCAATACATAAGCAAGGTATTAAGAATTGTTCCTGTTTTATGCTATATTTATATCATCAGTAAGGTTTGTTTGTACTTATAGGTGCTATACTGCTAGCCTTAGATAGGGGTTGAAGTGAGTTTTTATTATGTACATCAGATGTCAATGATAATTTTGGGATTGTACAATGCTACATAGTGTATGCATATTAGGAAAAAAATGGACAAAATTTGCTATCACACATCTGCATGGTTCTATAAGTGAATAAGTGTGGGAAAGGGTTGATTTATTTTCTAAATATATAAGAGTACAGCTAAGTATATTGTCTAAATGAGGCATATATGTATAGGTCAGACAAAGGTCAATCTGTCAGGTACAGACTGAACAGATATATACACTCCTTATTAAGAGTGCTATGTTCACAGAGAGACACATATGACAAATTTAATGTACAGTCACTCATCATATAGATATAAGTAAACATCAAAAAGACATCTCTTGTCGTCTCCGCTAAGAAATGATTTTATTTACATTAGTTCTATAGTGCTCTCATTTTCACAATAGTTACCTGGTATGTAAAGAGACACTATAAACTGTTTAGGTCTTGTGTTTGTTATACTGTGGACCTAAGTGGTACAGATCTGTATATACCCATATACAGGTAATTATTCTTGCTCAGGGCATACCATTCGTCCCTCTCTGAGGTGTGAAATATTTGGAAACTAGTTAACAGTCTGGCTGTATTTCGCTAAATGTCAAATTAAAAATGACCTCTATATTCACTTTATATTTCATTTCTTCTACATTATCTTTCTATCAAACGAGTTCACCAATAATAACTCAGTTATCAAATCAGTCTGTAAAAACAGATTGTAGTCAATAAATCACAAGCTAGAAAGACATCCATGACCACAATACTTCTGAGTAAAGATCAGTACACTAAAACTCTTTGGACATATAAATAAGGTATAACACAGTACTGGTCATTTGTCTGATAAGGGTGAGTAGCCCAAAATGTTGAGCATATGTTTCAAACTTGTTTTAGATCATTTCATGTTGTTTCTTCTGTTTACTCTGTAAATCTCATTGCCAGCAAAATACTGCTTAAATACAATCATTTTAGCTTCAGACATGAGAGCTATGGCCTTTAACGGTCATCTGACAATCAACAGACGGATGGACTTACCAAAAAATGAACTATGTTGGATTTTAACCAAACCAAAAATTAAGATTTGGTCAAGACAATCTAGGAATTGTTTCATATACATTTGATACCACTGCAACTTCCTAATCATGTTTAAGACAAAATTTGAATGAAATCCATTTAAGCATTAAGGAAGCTTAGCATTTTGAAGCAAAGTAAATTATATTTCCTTTTGTGGCCCCTTTCCCACCTAACTTGCGGGTCAAATCAACTTTTTGAATGTACAAAATGACTGTCTAACCCCAATGAAGTTTGAATAAAGTCCAACCAAGCATTAAGAAGTAGCATTTAGAGCAAAATGCTGTCTAACTTCCCCTTTTGGGGCCCAGCACCTAAGTCTCTTTGGGTAAAAACAACTTTCTGAATTCATGAATTAAATCCCTACCCTTAATCATGTTTAAGACAAATCTCTGAACAAAATTTGTTCAAGCATGAAGGAAGAGTAATGTTTTGAAGCAAAATATTTCCTCTTTTGGGGACCCAAACCAAGGTCCCTTGGGATTGAATCAACTTTCTGAATATAACAAGAGGCCCATGGGTCTTACCCGTCATCTGACATAAAATACAAGATTTCAAATTTTGAACTTATTTCACCTGGATTTAAGAATCAAGGGCACTCAGCCACCACCTTGAAAGTGGGTTAAGGTTATTCATTTCAACAAACTCCATAAACATTTATCCAAGCATGCTATTGGCCAAATATCATCACCCTGGGTGTTCTGGTTATTCAGAGGATGTTTCTTCCAGGTTTTATACAAAGTTTACCCTTGTGACCTTGAAAAGGGATCAAGGTCATTTGTTTCAACAAAGAGGATTTTCAATGTATTTTCAAAATGGCGGTCATGTTGGATTTTGGACTGATCCGAAATTAACAAACTTTGGTCAGTGCCATGTCATGATCATTTCATGCAAGTTTGGGCTCAATCGCACTGGTGGAACTTGAGAAGAAGTTGAAAATGTGTTTTCAATGTATTTCAAAATGGCGGCCATGGCGGCCATCTTGGATTTCGGTCCAACCCGAAATTAACAAACTTTGGTCAGTGCCATGTCATGATCATTTCATGCAAGTTTGGGCTCAATCACACTGGTGGAACTTGAGAAGAAGTCGAAAATGTGTTTTCAAGATGGCGGCCACCCTATGGCTTGATCAACTTTTTTTTATCACAGAAATAACTGCCTAACCCTAATGATGTTTCAGACAAAATCTGAATTAAATCCATTGAAGCAAAAAGGAAGAGTAGCGTTATGAAGCAAAATATTGTTTTACTTCCCCATTTGGGGCCCCTTCCCCCTGCCCCTAGTCCCCAGTGGTGAAATCAACCTTCTGAATTTAAGAAATAATTCTCCAACCCTAATGTTTTTCAGACCAAATTTGGTTGAAATTCATGCTGGCATTATGAAGGACTAGTGTTTTACAGCAAAAGTTTACGGACAGCAGATAGCACACAGCGGACCCTTCAGGTCAGATGACCTAATTTGATAATTTAAGACAAGTAGGTTTTCACAGAACCCCTTATAATCTGTCGGCATATTGGACACTTGACCATTGCTGGAGCACATTCAGCACAACAACAAAGATGTCCACATGGCAGGAAAGATATACAGACAATGTTGTCCATACATATTTTACATTTCATCTGTTCTCTCAGCTGGTTGTTTTCCTCTTGGATGGATTTCAGTTCTGTGAATATAACACAATTGTAAACTAAATAACAGTTGAAAAACACAATCAAAACAAACTTATTCTGAGCAGTGTCAACAACTATAATCTCTCAGACAAAACATTCAATAAGGATCTTGGTGTTCATCATCATGATTTCCTTTCTTCGTTAAATGTAATTAATGCTGACCTTTTCTTTTGCTCGGACAGTCATGAAAAGAGCACTTTGTTTAATCTTTGTTTTCTCATAATTTACTCCTCAAATATGACATTTTTATCTAAAAAATATTCCCAAAGTTCTTGAAGATGGAGAGAAAAATGACATTACTTGTTTCAATATGACCATAAACTTAATCTGAAGTGAATAGAGCAAGCCATGGAGACTCTTTAAAAAAAGAAGTGTTTGTCCCAAAACTACACCAAAAATATGGTAACTTCAGCAGATATCCATATTACAATGTATTTATATTCAAGCTCTTATTGTACGTTCTAAGAAACTCAGCTGAACACAAAATATTTTACCCCATCTTCTCAGCACCTCTAATGACTTCGAAATCTCGGGAATATTTGGTTGAGGTATCCATTATGTAAACTATAATCAAATTTTGTTTAAGATGGAAAGACATTTTTTGAGTGATGGATCTACAGGCAGAATTTTAATTGAAATGTTGATGATGATGCTGTCGCAAAAGGAATACTATAGAGTCTCACTCATCACACATGACACCAAAAGTTTTAAAAAAGTCAGCAGCTCACACACTGACCTCTGAATATAAACTATAATAAACCTTCATTCAGTCCAAAAAAAAAATCCCATTCAAATTATATGAAATCAAGTAAGTGAAAATAAATCTGAGTTGAAATAATCAGAGTCAGCATCGCTGAGAATCAGAAAGTGTTTAAAAAATTGCTTATACTGTAGAAATCTACTGATTGGTAAAGACAAAGGCCTGTTCTGAATATTGGCAAATGTTTTGATAACAGTAAGATTTTCTTTTGAAAAACTAACGTGTTAATCAATTGGTTAAAAAATTACAGGTTTCATTTCATTCTTCATCATGTTGGATATCGCCACAAAGAAACCATATAAGCCGAAAAAATGTTTGTTTGCCTGTAAATTGGTGGAAGTTACCTTCGAAATACTAGAGTGAAGAACGTAGAAGAGACATTGGCTACAGATTTATGTTCATTCAGATTGCTTATTGGTGTTTACAAGCTTATCTATGAATCTTACAATTATGATAATGTAATAAATAGGGCATGACCATCTTATGAAAATGTGAAGTATGACATCATTGCTCTTTGATAATACACAATGTTCTATGCTCTGTATTCCAATCACTTGTTATAAAAAGGTTTGGCCAGACATTGCCAGCCAAAGACATGAAGAAATCACACTGAATCATTGCTAATTAAGTGACTTGTATGTGTATACCTGGCAGCATCTGTTGCTTACCATCGTCATTTACAACTATAGCTACCTGCACAATTTACTTTTGATGTGAATAGTGACAAAATAAAGTAATAATTGTGACGCCAATATCCCTTTCAATAGTTTGGCCCAGGTATGATCAATTAGAAATAATTTGAATTGTAGTGAATCAAGACTAGAGAGGATTTGAAATATCAAAGAACAGAAAATAATTCCTTTTATAGAAAAAATTAAATTTTCAAACTACCCACCTATTAAAAATGACCAGAGATTCATCTTAAATCTGTGAAGGGGTTCATGAGATATTTTGTACACGTGACCTTTGACTTTTAATCTTGACTGATGACCAATCAAATCTATGCTATGATATGAAAATGAACTATACTGTTTCGGGGTTTATGAGATATCTTTAACAAGACTTTAAATTCAGATGAAGTCGGGTTGACTTGAGTTTGACCTTAATCTCAAACCACTGACAACTCAAATTTTGTTAGGTGTTGCACTTGAAGACGTCCTTGGGTGCGAATATGTTTAAAATATATTGAAGGCTAGAAAATTATCTTTCAATCCACCTAGTCTCAATTTTATACCCACAATTAGAAACAACAGGGCACAAATATGTTGATTAACAGTGATCAACTGTGGTATTTTCCATAGTAAATCAAGGATAGAAGAATTTTGATAAACTTACCTTCTTCAGAGTATGAACGTGATGAATCTCCATCTGAAACAAAAACAAGGTAAAAACTAACAGAACTGAAATGAATTTGTTTAATATGTATCTGCTGTAATTCTACCAGACTGAAAGGTTTTTCACAGAAATATTTGAGAAAAGTTAACAGAAAATATTGCTACCTTTTAGAACCAATGAAACAACATTAAATTTGAAGAGTATATTTTTGACATAGAAGGATCCATACACTTTCGATGATAAGTCCTATACTGAGACAAAGGTTTTTAGTGATAAGTTCTTAAACTATAGAATGGGACCTTATTAATACTGGGTAAACATCATTCACTTGTTTTGAAGAAATAAAGAATATTCCCAGTCTTTTAGAGATCACTTGTTTTAACAAACTTAACAGCCCTTCATCTCAGCATGCTACAGCCTTAATATCAGTACCCTTTGCATTGCCATTATTGAAACGAATTCATTTGAATGGAAAGTTTACATATGGTGCATGATGAAACAATGGCTACACAGTCTGTTGGTTCTAAAAATACACAATTAGGAACAACTGCAAGAGGAACCTACATAGGAAACTTGAGAATGATCTGCCAGCACTAACAAAATAATGACAACAGATTATCACTGTCAAAATCCAAGATGGCCTGTGTAGGCCATTTGGTTTGTCTGATCAGTCCCAAAATTGACAATGCACAACTAGGACGAAGGGAAGCTTACAAATGAAATTTGAAGATGACTCACCCAGTCCTTTTTAAGACAGAGAGATTACAAGAATTGTTTATAGATGGACTGATGACAAAGAGCAATATGATGAGCCCATTGAACCATCTCAGTATAGTGGGCTAAAATCAAAAACATGTCAGGTATTCATCAAAGTGATCATGTTTCATCATCCAGGGTTGAGAGATTTATTCTAGACAATCCTCAATTAACATAATGTACATACTCAAACCTGATTTGCGTGTACTACTCCTTTATTGTGGAGTATCATAGTATTTATCCAAAATATCAGCAAACCTTGATTTCTTCGAGGTGGTCGTGGATCAAATGGTCGAGGCACTGCCTGAGATTCAGATGTCCTAATGTCGGAGGAAGGAGTCACACTTCCTGGTGGAAATGTGTCCTTTGTCACTGTTTGAGGAGCTGGGTTATCATGTGGCCCAGCTTGTGTCTGATCAGGTCGTTGTGGAGGTAAATCTTCCTCACCAAGACTAAATATTATCTCCAACAGCTGATTTGCTGACAACTGAACACGACCTAAAAGAAAACATTTTTAATTGTGAAAATTTCTGCCAATATCCTTATTCTTCTTTTGTCTTGGGATTGCTTCAAAGTAAATCTGACCTAAAACTAACACTATTACCTGTATCCCGATGTAAATCTGACCTAAAACTAACACTGGTACCTGTATCCTGACATAAATCTGACCTAAAACTAACATGATTACCTGTATCCTGACATAAATCTGACCTAAAACTAACACTGGTACCTGTATCCTGACGTAAATCTGACCTAAACCTAACACTGGTACCTGTATCCCGACGTAACTCTGACCTAAACCTAACACTATTACCTGTATCCTGACGTAAATCTGACCTAAAACTAACATGATTACCTGTATCCTGACACTACCTGTACCCGATCCCGACGTAACTCTGACCTAAAACTAACACTGGTACCTGTATCCCGACGTAACTCTGACCTAAAACTAACACTGGTACCTGTATCCTGACATAAATCTGACCTGAAACTAACACTACTACCTGTATCCCGACGTAACTCTGACCTAAAACTAACACTGGTACCTGTATCCCGACGTAACTCTGACCTAAAACTAACACTACTACCTGTATCCTGACGTAACTCTGACCTAAAACTAACACTGGTACCTGTATCCCGATGTAACTCTGACCTAAAACTAACATTGGTACCTGTATCCCGACGTAACTCTGACCTAAAACTAACACTGGTACCTTATCCTGTATCCTGACCTAAAACTAACATCCTGTATCCCGATGTAACTACCTAAAACTAACATTGGTACCTGTATCCCGACGTAACTCTGACCTAAAACTAACACTGGTACCTGTATCCCGATGTAACTCTGACCTAAAACTAACATTGGTACCTGTATCCCGACGTAACTCTGACCTAAAACTAACATTGGTACCTGTATCCCGACGTAACTCTGACCTAAAACTAACACTGGTACCTGTATCCCGACGTAACTCTGACCTAAAACTAACACTGGTACCTGTATCCCGACGTAACTCTGACCTAAAACTAACATTGGTACCTGTATCCCGACGTAACTCTGACCTAAAACTAACACTGGTACCTGTATCCCGACGTAACTCTGACCTAAAACTAACATTGGTACCTGTATCCCGACGTAAATCTGACCTAAAACTAACACTGGTACCTGTATCCTGACAAAAATCTGACCTCAAAATAACATGATTACCTGCATCTTGATGTAAATCTGATCTAAAACTAACACTACTACCTGTATTCTAACATAAATCTGACCTGAAACTAAGACTACTACCTGTATCCTGACATAAATCTGACCCAAAACTAACACCGGTGCCTGTATCCTGACGTAAATCTGACCTAAAACTAAAACTACTACCTGTATCCCAACGCAAATCTGACCTGAAAATAAACGATTACCTGTATCCTGACATAAATCTGACCTGAAACTAAGACTACTACCTGTATCTTGACGTAAATCTGACCTCAAAATAACACGACTACCTGTATCTTGATGTAAATCTACATTGGTGCCTGTATCCTTAAGTAAATATGACCTAAACATCACACTATCACATGAATCCTGACGTAAATCTGACCTAAAACTTACATTTGCTCTTGTATTCTAATGAAAATCTGACCTAAAAGTAAGACTGGTACCTGTATCCTAATATAAATCTGTCATAAAACTTAACATTGGTGCCTGTATTCTAAGGTAAATAAAACATAACAAAAAAACTGGTACCTGCATTCTCAAGTAAATTGACGTAAAGCTGATTTATTCTGCACGTTTCATTCATTCTGAATTTGACATAATGCACTAAGATGATTCAAATAACACTGGTATACCTGTAGCCTATGTTTAACACAAGGCTAAGTGTATAATTATGTTGTACCTTGTTCACGGCGGAGTTGTTGAATTGCCGTTTTAATGATGTTGTTGCTGTAGCCCATTTCCTTGATACACTGTATAGCTGGTGCATTCATTTCTTCATCAGCAACTGAATTTCAGGAGAGTTACAAATGATTAAATTGACATCACTTTTCACAGTGTTGCCACATCAATATCTACCCACACAGTATAACAGCTGCCACCATTGATAAATTTTTATGCTATTTCACAGGCAATATGCTTAATCATAAAGTGTGGTATCAAAGCAATGTCAGGCGGCTGTTTTATTATTTCTGAAAATTAACTTGCTTCTGATGGATCAATCATGCAAAAACATGTCTGACAAAAATTTTGAGGGTACTTCTGAGTGTGTGAATCTCCCTCCAACGGTTTATATACAGTCCATGTAAAACTTATTCTTAGAAATAGTGAAAAGAGTATGAGAAACTGCTAATGTGGGAATGGACTTGTCAGTGCTGAACTCGACAAAACACCCTAGACATGAAAATTATTTCAGATTTTCTAAACCAAATTGTTGATTCACACTTGACTGATCCTAAGCCATAGTGTACCATAATGATTATGTTTAAGACAGTAAAGCACAATTTCTTGTCAACAAATGATTATGTCTGTGGCAGTAAAGCACAATTTCTTGTCAACAAATGATTATGTCTGCAACAGTAAAGCACAATTTCTTGTCGACATCTAAGTCATCTAAAGGTGTTGTTTCTCACCTGTCAACCATTTACTAAAACTTCCTGATTCTGTCCATCTAAATATGAATAAGATGTAGAAAAGATGTTATAATATCTTTACTAAGGAGTAAATATGAACCAAAGTTATGGGGTTCTCAATATATGAAATGAATTCTGAACAGGATATGACATGACAGGTTGGGATGTAATGACAGCCAAAGGTAAGAGCTTATACCCCTTATCCTCCCCCCTCCCCCCCCCCCCCCCCCCCCTTATCAAAGCCCATATATATATATATATATATATATATATATATATATATATATACACCTGTAGGATACATGAGGGTGTCCTGGTGTGTATATAGTATATATCTTCATTGTGTTTCAGTGTGTATAAATATTTTATATACCTGTAGGTTGTGTTTCAGTGTGTCCCTGTGTATAAATATTTTATATACCTGTAGGTTGTGTTTCAGTGTGTCCCTGTGTATAAAAATTAATATACCTGTAGGTTGTGTTTCAGTGTGTCCCTGTGTATAAATATTTTATATACCTGTAGGTTGTGTTTCAGTGTGTCACTGTGTATAAATATTTTATATACCTGTAGGTTGTGTTTCAGTGTGTCCCTGTGTATAAATATTTTATATACCTGTAGGTTGTGTTTCAGTGTGTCCCTGTGTATAAATATTTTATATACCTGTAGGTTGTGTTTCAGTTTGTCCCTGTCCATATACTGTACAAATACCTGTAGGTTGTATTACAGTGTGTCCCTGTGTATATACAGAACAAATTCCTGTGGGACGTTTTGTGCCCTGTGTATATGGTATATATACCTGCAGGTTGTGGTTCAGTTTGCTGTTGTGACACGCTAGAACCTGTCTGTTGAGATGAGGCACTTGCTGCTGAGGTGCTGGAACCAGAAACTGGTGTATCTCTTGTGTTTGTCTGAGTGTCAACTATCCTGGCTGTCTGGGTGGTGGCAGTCGATGATGTACTTGAGGTTGCTGTTGTGTTTATGTATTCGTTGGGCAGTATCTAAATGAGAATTATTTTAATTAATCATCAAAAAGGAAGGTAATAATTGTAAAGCTTAATTTTTATAACAGGAAATGTTTACAAAATACTTACCAACTGATGGTCTGTGCCAATATGAAGAACAAATAAGACAAAATAAAAGTATACACAAATTCAGAAAACAGGACAAAATATCACGAAAAAAACTAATTATTTTAAACGTTCTCTGACAATATTCTATTGTGTCCAGTGACTGCTAAGAAGCCTATATGTGAAAAGTACAGATCTGAAACCGTATTTTCTCAACTAGAAATATGCACATGTCTTTTTGCCTGCAGATGCCTGTAACTGCTCGTCTGTAGGGGTTGCTTCCCCTTAACCACTATCTAATGTTGAAGTAACACACTGATTTTTGCAGTTCGCATACCATTGTCATATCGTTCAAATATAAAGATGAATGGTATGCAATCCAACAGGACACCAATTGAAATATTTAATTCCATCATCATACACATATATTAAGAGCTGCATTAAAGAATTAAAGGTAATGTACTGCGGTAAACTTACCAGCTCCCTGTGCCTTTGAAGTACCATGTTAATGAAGGTTTGACCTTTGTTTTGTTTTACATAAGCACATCGTGGAAACCAGCGGGCATGCTCTACCCAGGGGTCATCACCAGGTTCCCAATTTCTAAGGCCACCCCCACAAAAGAAGCACCTTACATAATCTCCATAACCTACAGATAAAACAGATTGTTATGGAGGTTATTGTTAAACAGATTGTTATGGAGGTTATTGTTAAACAGATTGTTATGGAGGTTATTGTTAAACAGATTGTTATGGAGGTTATTGTTAAACAGATTGTTATGGAGGTTATTGTTAAACAGATTGTTATGGAGGTTATTGTTAAACAGATTGTTATGGAGGTTATTGTTAAACAGATTGTTATGGAGGTTATTGTTAAACAGATTGTTATGGAGGTTATTGTTAAACAGATTGTTATGGAGGTTATTGTTAAACAGATTGTTATGGAGGTTATTGTTCAACAGATTGTTATGGAGGTTATTGTTCAACAGATTGTTATGGAGGTTATTGTTAAACAGATTGTTAATCACATCAAACTAGCATCACTTCTGATATTAATGAAATGTGTTTTTCGATTATTACAATATATGCCTGACCTCTGAATCAATAATTAATATGATATTCATGGTTAAATGAGAGTTCCATCTACCATGGATAAAGTCAGCATATGACACTGCAACACTGGATTGTACAGTTTATTTGTGCAGGGTTTACTTCCCTTGCCACCCTATGCATCACACAATAATTAAAAAGTGATATATCCATTAATGCAAATAAAGACCCATATTTGGTCACAATTAGGTTTAAAAGCAAACTCTTACATGGGATGATGTTAACAACTACCAATACATTGACAGCAGTTCCATCACAAACAATGCCCAAGTCCTGTCACAAACAATGCCCAAGTCCTGTCACAAACAATGCCCAAGTCCTGTTTTCATTCCAAATGTGATAGTTACCATATTTTATTATCAGAATGTTGATATATTAACTAATAGAAAAACTATATGCTCACAAAATAAAACAAAAAAAAAAAAAAAAAAAAAGAAAGTTTTAGGTAACTGATATAAGAAATGGAATCAGTACCATGGTGATACTAAAATTCAACTACCTTATGTGAAACTGTAGACTCACAATCAGAAAAAACTAATGTAAAACTCTCTGCTCACTTGGATTGTTTGGATTTTAAGTGGTGCAATGTCTCAGGTCATATGAGAATGTGATTAGTTAAACTGATAAAGAATTCATTATATTCAATTAGAAAGGAAGTCTCTGCAGTCATAATATCAAAATTTTCAATGACTTGTTTTTACTCAAGAAAAATGTCATGAAAACATATTTGTGAACATCATCCTAATTAATGCCATTTGTTAAAGACACTGAATTACAGACAAGTGATTAAGTTCCTAAGTTAAGAACTTAATCCTTATTCAGTTGAAATGTTTACTGAAGTTCATAACAATCTGTATTTATGTATACATTTAAAGTGAACAAATAAGGACAAACACATTAGAACATGTGCCACATTTAAAGTGAACAAATAAGGGCAAACAAATTAGAACATGTGCCACATTTAAAGTGAACAAATAAGGGCAAACACATTAGAACATGTGCCACATGTAAAGTGAACAAATAAGGGCAAACACATTAGAACATGTGCCACATTTAAAGTGAACAAATAAGGGCAAACAAATTAGAACATGTGCCACATTTAAAGTGAACAAATAAGGGCAAACAAATTAGAAAATGTGCCACATGTAAAGTGAACAAATAAGGGCAAACACATTAGAACTTGTGCCACATTTAAAGTGAACAAATAAGGGCAAACACATTAGAACATGTGCCACATTTAAAGTGAACAAATAAGGGCAAACACATTAGAACATGTGCCACATTTAAAGTGAGCAAATAAGGGCAAACACATTAGAACTTGTGCCACATTTAAAGTGAACAAATAAGGGCAAACACATTAGAACATGTGCCACATTTAAAGTGAACAAATAAGGGCAAACACATTAGAACATGTGCCACATTTAAAGTGAGCAAATAAGGGCAAACACATTAGAACATGTGCCACATTTAAAGTGAACAAATAAGGACAAACAAATTAGAACATGTGCCACATTTAAAGTGAACAAATAAGGACAAACACATTAGAACATGTGCCACATGTAAAGTGAACAAATAAGGACAAACACATTAGAACATGTGCCAACTACTTTTGATTTATCTTTATTCTTTTCATAAATCATTATGTATAGTTTTATGAAATTTGAATGATTTTATCAACAAAGAAAGTGTGCTTACCTGCATAAAAGAATCCTGCCTGGGCCATTTGTAGGGGGGTCTGGTCCAAATGGTTAGGGAAGCCATTGAAGGTACTTGACCTAATTGTCAGGACTGCATAGTTAGGATAACGAGGCTTGGCTGTGTTGACACCCAGACTTGCAGGGTTGTTTGCAGCTCCACCTCCTCTACCTGGTGTTGGTTGCTGTCCATGTCTCTGTTGTTGTTGATAGTGACGTTGAGCAAATGTAGTAGGTTGTTGTTGGTTTGTTGGTCGCTGCTGGTTAGCCGTATCATCATTCTGAGCCTGAGTTGCTGTAGGATTGAGAGTCGAGGTGTGAGGAGTAGCTGAAGCCTGTTGGTTAGCTGAGCCAGATCCTGACTGAGTCACAGCTGGTGTTGGAGGAGTAGCTGAAGCCTGTTGGTTAGCTGAGCCAGATCCTGACTGATTCACAGCTGGTGGTGGAGGAGAAGCTGAGGCCTGCTGGTTAGCTGAGCCAGATCCTGACGGAGTCACAGCTGGTGTTGTAGGAGAAGCTGAGGTCTGCTGGTTAGCCGAGCCAGATCCTAACTGAGAGAAAGCTGGTGTTGGAGAAGCCGAGGCCTGCTGTTTAGCTGAGCCAGATCCTGACTGAGAGACAGCTGGTGTTGGAGAAGCTGAGGCCTGCTGGTTAGCTGAGCCAGATCCTAACTGAGAGACAGCTGGTGTTGGAGAAGAAGACGCCTGCTGGCCAGCTGGTGCCTGGTTAGGTGTAGACACTGTTTGTGGAGACCTTGATATAGCTTCATTTACGGAGGGGTTGGTGATTGATGGATTTGATGTCAGGGGATTAGATACACCCTCCACACCTAAGCTATTTCTCCTTTCAGCATGGTTCTGAACACTACCAACTTCTGATCCATTCCTTGTTTCAAAGCGAAGATTAGGTAGTGTTGAGGATGCTGGGTGTCCAGGATCTCGTTCACGTCCAAGAAGGAGTGATGTAATGCTATTTGGTGTTTCGAGGAGTGATCTTAGTTCTGATTCTTCTGCAGTCTGTGACGCTTCTGCAAAGGATAATAAGTATAGAAAGTCTTATCTTAACTGTGGTCATCTAAAATGCCCATAGGGCCTATATCATTGACTTATTTTAATAATTTCATATGAACTAAACTAAAATTAATATCTATTTCCCCTATAATAAGCCACACGTTTTCCCACTGGGGGATTAGATGCACTTTTCATAGAGAAAGTATTCCCTTCGCCAAAGGATACTTCAGACCAGATTGAGACAGAATCCTAACATAAAAAGACAGTTTTTGACCAATGCCCCCAATTGTGCAATGCCCCTCTTGCCCCTGGGTGTCAAGACCCACAATTTATACAAAATCTATTTTCTTTACCAAAAGATGCTTCAGACCTAATTTGGACAGAGTGCTGACATTCCTACAGAAGAAGGATTTTACAGAATTTGTACTATTTATCCTAATGTGTCCCATCCCTTCTGCCCAATGGGACTAGGGGACCAACTTTTTATACAAAACTGATTCTCTTCATCCAAGGATGCTTCAGATGGAATTGGGATGGAAGGAAGGCATTCCTACAGATTTGTTCAGATAAAACTGATTCCCTTCACACAAGGATGATACAGACTAAACCGAGACAGAACCCTGACATTTCTACGGAAAAATGAAAATTTTGAAGAATTTTCTCTATTTCCTGTACAACCTAATTGCCAGATGTGACTATCATATATGATCAGAACTGCACAGAGGAATAACAAAGAATTATATAAATAGAAATTCATCCAATATTCAACTACTGTGAACTTCCACATAGTGACAATTATCCTACATTAAATAAATTCTCCACACAAAGACTTATATCCCAATGTAATGATTTTGTAACAAAATGTTGGAAATGCAGATGTCTATTAAACAGAAATCCTAATATCATCATAAACATGAGTTTCCAATACAAAATCTTTGAAACAAGTCTTGGAATTTTTCATTTTACAAAACTTCTGGTGAGGTAAAATAGAAACATTTGTGACAAGTTTTGTGAACCCCATGAAATGGAAGCAAATGTCAGATTTAGTTTATCATATAACTTAGAACTTTTACAAATATTCATGAGCATTTCATTAAACCAACACAAAATCACAATTGGGAAAGATGAATATGGACAAAGGTAAACTGTGATGAAACATTTTCCTGTACATAGTATGTTTTTCTGAATAATAAGAGTTTCTATATCCTAACCTGCACCTCCACCTCTTTGGCTCAGGGAGGAATAGGGACCTTGTATAGGCACGTTTCCAACGTCTTTTCCTCTCATAAAGCTGCCAAATAAAAAGATAATTCTTTTAGATATATATATATCAGAAATTTGACATCAAAATTGTAATACTACCTGCAATCATAATACCAAATTCTATAAGATTATAAAAAGGGTCTTATCCTAGGACTAATTGTTGAATTTATTAGTGGCATACATCTTAAATCAAACATGTGTAATCATGTGTTTAGATTTCAAGAAGAAAGGTGACACATCAAGAAATGATGCCAAGTCAGTATGATAGTGGAATATCACTTTCAATAAGTGATGCTGAACTTTGAACATGTTCTTTTTAATCTGTCCAATAGAGTGGAACTAGAAATATTGTTTAATAATGTGACTTATCAAGCAAAGACAAATGCACAGACACTTCATTCTGCCATTAAACATGTGTCCTAATATCCTTAGATGTAGGTAATGGCTTACGGACTGATCTGATGAAAATATTTCATGGCTCCTACCTTACACAACATGTGTTATAATAACAATGTTTAAGTATTTTCCTAGAATTGAGACTAATCATATGGTGACCATCTTAGATTGATACAAGGCGGACATTCATCAATAATGTCTCAGAACTGATACAAAGACTCAATTGCACATCTTATAGCAGTGAACTGTCACACCAAATACCTTAATTATCTCCAATTTATCAAACTTGAAATGATTTGGAGGCTTTAACTTGTCATACAACAATTTTCATGAAATTCTTCTTCCTCTAAAAGATATTGCAAGAAAACATGCAATCAGCCAATAAGATCACAGCAGCATCATTAGAACTTGAATTTGCCATACATAAATAACTGAGAAAGCCTTATTAAAGGGATATTCTGCACAACTTAGGATTTTATGGGATGCTTTCAAATTCCCAGGGTAACCATTTAAACAAACATATGATATTCAATTTGCATCTATTCCTCATAGATCTAGCTACATTGATTTACAAACGTTTGCCTGGCTCTGATTGTGTCGTAACAGGTTTGTGAAAGAATTAAATATTTGTGTAAGTTATAAAAACAAGAGATAATAAGCCTAATGAAGTAATAAAATCGTAATCCCAGCAGAAAGTTTTAGTGATACACTTATTTACCCAATACTCTGCATAAAACCGTTCAGTTCCTGATTTCCCGATGCACTATATTTACCTGGTAGATGGTTTGGCTGGGAGTATTCCCACCAATTTTGTGTATCCAAACTGATCATAGGAGAGATATTTTGATGCTAACAATAGCTTAAAATGTCATTAGAGTGAGATCTTAAGGTACAGAACAGCCAGGAATTCTGCAACCTGGAGGGAATATCCCTTTAAAGTCAGATTGTAGCATCACATTATAGAGCCTGGGTATGGAACTTTCTGAACATAGGACCTTTTGATGAGGTGACTTATAATTACTTAGTAAGTATATTAAGTAAAGTTGAACTAAAATCTGGTTATTGTGGGGAAAAAATCAACAAATCAAATTGCAGGAGCCCCATTAAATGATCTTTGGATGTGACCAGAGTGCTTTAGTTAATTTCATTATAAAAATATCAATGGTGTGAAAATTGAACATATTTATAATCCTTAAGGGGAAAATATTGGTATTATGTACTGTGATCAATCCTCAAACTGACCATATATATCTAAGTCCAGGAAAATGGATATCTTTATTCATAAATTTTTTAATGATAATCTATATCTAGACTTTTGTAAACATTTTGCCAAACAGCAAAAAACAGAGAAGTGGACAGACGGTTGAAGAAGGACAACCTGGCTTCGGTCACATAAAAGTTAAATATGATAAACCAATGGTTAGTGTAAAATCAAACTGTTGCCACAGAAAATACTAGAGGGTTTATAGCGAAGTCAAAATACATTAATCTGACTCGTCTCAACAAGCTGTGAAATGATTAAAGATGTTCTTATCATATTTGAACATTTTTGTTAAACACTGGTTATCACAAATAAGTATTTGAACAACATAGGCCTGATTACTAAAGGGAACCCAAAACTCCACGTGGAACCCTAATAAGAGTGAAAATTGGAAAGCGTACAAACTCAAATCACAAAATAAGATCCATCAAACACGATTGAAAGATCTTTTAATTACAATAATGAACTATTTATGTTTTTTTTTCATACAAAATTCAGCACAAAAGACATATAACAGCATACTAATAATAAGGCCTAAATTGTCACCCAAGTAAGCACATTTACTTCACATGTACATGACATGGTAATAAACATGTCAACAAATGATGGTTACTAGTACTACATTGTCATGTAATACGTACACATATTTAACCCTTGTTCTTCAATTGAATCATAAAACTGCTGTACATCTTTTTTGAAAACAAAACAATACAACTGCTCAATCAAATATCAGATAAACTAATCTGGGACTGAGAAGATTATTGTAAAAGATTTGTTAATCTAAACTTCACCCATTTCAGACCAGTCTTTGTGAGTAAAATAGAAAATTTAACTGCCATCCCTTAATCATGATACAAATTAAAGTTAAAATTATTTCCAGCAGGAAGTATAATCAGTAGCAGGTAAAAACATCATTTTCCTACATAGCAATTGCAAAGGGAATCAGAGATTAAAAGTTAATATCTATTGTTTATAAATATGAAGCAGATTTTTGACATATGACAATGAATAAAGGTTGATGTAAATAGACTATAACCATATGATACAAAGAAGATAAGGGACAAGATGCAATTGTAGTATGTTATTTTGTCTCAAATAACCAAATAAAACTTACCTGCATCGTCTTGAAATCTGATAGTGAGTAGCATAGACAGACTGTCCTTTCTGCCAGTTTCCGTGAGTCACTCCACAGGAAAAGCAGCACACCTTGTCCTCGTTTCCTGTATAGTAAAAGCCATACTTGGCCAATAAAGTTGGAGAAATTGGACAGCTCATTGGAAAGGACCAGAATGACTTAAATCTAGCCCATTCAAACTTCATACTTTCTGTTACAGTTCCAGTGCTGATCTGCTCAAATACACACATGTCTTCCTTGAAAGTGCTATTATCTATGTTGGGAAGTCTTTCTGCAGAGGCCCCTAGTGCATGTTCAGTACTATTTGTACCATTTACTTCTGCACCTGACTGACTGTTTGGAAGATGATTGAATGGTAGCATGAATACATCTAATTGTGATCTTATATCAGGTATTCGATGCAAGAAATTCACTTTTTCTTTATTACTTTCACCGATTTTATGATTTTGTCGGAAAACGAAATTCTCTATACTGTTCATCTTCCTGGCAGGTCTCCTGGATTTCAAATGTTTACCAGCATGCAATTGAAAAGCTGACTTAATTGCATGACTTTTGTAGTGAAACCTCAACATGCTTTTTTTCCCTTTCTTTTGGGATGATAAAGGTTCATTAGAAGAAGTAATCCTGGGATGGTGTCTGTTTAGACTTCCAAGGCTTCTGGCTAGATGTGTTTGGTGCCGGTTTAGACTTCCATGGCTTTTGGCTCGATACGTTTGGTGCCTGTCTAGAATTCTAGAGTCCATTGTAGGATTAATCTTGTGTATTGTGTGTATGCTTTTGGAACTTTTTGTTAAGCTTTGCTGGTCAACAGGTGTGATAAAAACTTGCAGGGGGCTCAATACATCAGATGAATTCTGATCCCCTTCGGCAATTCCTTCATTTTTTACCAGTTGGCATTTTTCAAGCACTTTAATTTCTGGTTTCCTATCAGTCTTCCTTTTCTGTTGTTCAGCATTTTCTTCTACTGATTGTTTATCTGATTGAAGTTGTAATGTCTTAAACATCTGTTTGTGGTTTCCTTTATATATTTCATGTTGCTTCTTCAGCTCCAACAAACAGGAAATCCAACCAAAAAGGAAAGCGGTACACATTACCATCTGCACGTCAGCAGGATCTATTTGTTTTGACTGATAACCGCCATATCTTTTTCTCAAAGGTGTTGACTGCAGCTGTCCTGCTGCTTGGGTATAGTCAGCAGTAACAGGATATACACTATAGGTGCAATGGGAACTTGTTGCTAAAACTTGATCTATTGAGGGTCTATTATTATCCATTAAGTATAGCAGCTTTGTGTCAATTAACAGCTTTAATTCACTTTTTTTCTTCTGAAATGAAAAATCCTCAGAATTTCCATTCATAGGTAGTCTATCATGAGGAAACTTTTCTACCATGGTCTTTTCTGGATGGCATTCCATCAGCTTATCTTCAGAGTAACTGTTGTTTATAATATTGGCCGCCTGGTTTAGTGATTCCAGCGTGTCACCTGGATCACATCTATCTAATGCTTCATCTTGTTCAGTACTCATTACATGGTCAAAAGGTTGTGTATGGGAAGGTTTTAAGAAAACAGGTTTCTTGTCAATCTCAACAGTTTCATCTTTGTTACCATTTTTAATTGAATTGAGTGTATCCTTTCTCTCTTTTCTTGTCCTGGTGTAAGGCATCATTGCAGTAGAGTTCTCTGCATCTTCTGTACACTGAATAGCTTTTGAATCTCGTACACATGGCTTACTTTTTGGCACAATGCTTGCAGATTGCTTACAAGTGACAACTTCCTTTACCATGGTTTCACCACTCTTATCATCTTGATGATTACTATCAGTTTCAAAAAAACATCCATCAGATTCAACACTTTTGGAAACATCAACATGAATTTTAGTATCATCAATTGAATCCTCTAACAAGGATAATGAATGACCCAGTAGATGGATGTCTCTAAAGCTGTCACTTTGAGACAAAGGCCTGGTGATTGATGATTCTGAAAGTGAATAATTTCCAAAAGCATTCTGAGAAGCAATGTCTGTATTATCTGTATGTACATTCAGTATGTCATTGCAACTCTCGTCATCAATCGCTGCAGGTGTAACGCTAAAGCAGTAGTTCTCTTTCATCTCATGTGGATCAACTTTGACCTCAGAATCAGTCTCCATCGAAAGTTTCTTGGATTTCTTTTCTGATTTTCTAACTTTCAGACATTTCATAAAGGGCTTATGGAAATTCTTCAAATGCTTTTCATTTTGGATTTTCTTTTCATTGTTTGGTGATGACGTTTCCTTCTGATTCTTTGATTTCTTTCTTTGAAACAAATTAAGAAACTTCCGAAATCCAGTATTTTTTTTCCATCCACCCATTTCAAAATTATTCTCTTTTGTAGACGTAGATATAAGCCTCAGCATTGCTTTCCTTAATTTATGACCACCTACAACACTAGAATCAGTACCAGGTAACTCTTCTATGCAGCAATCCTCTGCTGTCTGTATGAGGGATGGTGTCTCGTACTCCACTGCATACCTGTCCTATAAATCATACAAAATTTAAAAAATAACAGACTTACAACTGTAAAGCATCATACAAAAGGCGGATATATAATTACGGTGGGAAGAGCACCATACAAATCTGGCCTAGACAATAAAATTTGTTTAATGGGAATGCACCATTGGTACGTTTACTTCTTAGTTTGAGTTCACAGTCATCACATAAATTTGGTAAAAATGATACAAGATAACTTTGACCTTAGACTATAACCTGATGACCCTTTGACAATTGCAATTATGCATTTTGACTTCATATATCAGAGTTGTCGAAACTATTTATGTATCATTAATGTAACTATCTCGGGAATAACTATATAATACTCCCAGTCCAGCGTCAACATTTATGTATGACCTTGAAGTTCTATAGAGATGTGCATGTACTATTAATGTGTCATGCCCTATTTCTTTACCATTTATCATTAAAGTTGTGGACTATTACACAAATGCATCTGTATGTAGTGACCTGGTTACCAAGGAAACCAAAACCTTACTGAATTAAGATAATTGCATTGTTAGCAGAATTTTCCATGTGACATAACAAAAGTGTGAATTATTTGTGGCCAGCTTTTATCTTACATTTTCCCTCTAGGTATTGGATAACACTGTTATTAACAGTGAATACCAGTAGTTGAGACCTAGCACTATTTTGACACAAATATCATCTGGGAATTTTTCTTAAGAGAATAAAAATGGACCTAGAATCGATATAAAGCATAAGTTAATTAAAACATGTATACTTATTCTTTATTCTGTAGTTAATCTATAGTATCATATCAGTGTATTCAATAGAAACCAGCAGCCGGCGAATCTGACCATCTATTTTGATGTCGGCGCCGGCAATTTTAATTTCAGAGATAATGAAAAAATTCTCCTACCTGATTTAAAATGTTTTCATTGTTTATGCGCATCATTAACCTTCGAGAACGCAAGTTTATTCAAATCGAATGTGTGAGCGTCTGCTTCATCCTGATGCACATGTCCGAAATTGTTCTTTGTTAAAGATAAGTTTTTCTTACAAAAAATGAGCACGGTAGGCCTGGCTATAGCAAACGCTTGCCTGACGGAGAACACGGAATATAAACAGGAAGCGGTCTATTGAAGACTATTTTGGCTAAGGGTTGAAGCGGCCAAAAAGTATGCCTATACTGATGTTAAAAATAATTGCATTTTACATATTTTTTATATTTCCCTAGCATTTAATAAAGCAGACTAGTATGTCAATATCACATTTAATTGTTCGTTCTCCGATGAACATCACGTCATCGTCTTTCACCCTGAATGAAAAACGTATCAAATGATGCCCATAAATGTTCTTGAGAGCTGTACTTGTGGCATTGACTGACAATTATTAAAATATAGCATTTTACATGTAGCCCGTTTAAATTGTATCTTTACCGGACGGCATAGTCTAATACAAAAAAAACGGTCAACAGCAATTATTTCCGAATTTTTTTCAAATAAGCTCATCAGATATTAAAGTAATTGGTGATTCCTATGGTTTAATAGAAAGACATAGAATTTTCCATTTAGGTTAATTTATGTACGCTAAAGTGCCTTTTCTTTTTTCTGTCCACAGATTAACCTATTTTATAACTGGTTACACACAAAAATATGACTAATATTAAAAAAGACAGACACAATTTTTATCAAGAAATTGTCTTAAAATGTATCTCAGAGCTTCCTCATTTTCAAAATTTTCCCGCAGGCCCCCCGGAACCCCCAACAAGAGGGGGAGGACCCCTTCTTGTACTTTCCCTCTGCAGGCCTTTAGCCCGTCTGCAGCTCACACAAGGGCCTGTAGCCCTTGACCACCTACTTAATGTTATCATCCATGTACTCTAAAAAGTCTTGAACACACTGAGTATCATACTTATTGTAATAAATAAATGATTTAAGATAACATTTTCGATTAAAGGAAAAGAATTTTGAAATTGCATTGATTTTCAACACAAGGACATACTTTGCTGTGGTTTACCACAACTATTTCTTCAACTTCATGAAGGAATACTGGTACAGCCATAATCTATATCCTTTGTCTCAAGATATAGTTGACAGAAGTTCAAGAGTTGAAGTGAGATACCTGAAACAAACAATACCAATACATATTCATTAGTGTCGCAACAAGCACCAGTAGATACCATTTTAGGGCTTTTCACCATTTAAAGTCCAAATGTCATGTTTCTTATTACCATTATAAGCTTACCAGTAACAAGTATTTATATGTTAATGTATTGGATGAAATTTGCATTTTAATTCAATAAAAACTGTTAGCTTGATTCATCACAGCAACATTAGGATACAGATACAAAATATCTTACATGCATACTGCTAAACACAAATTCCAATGAATATCTCGTGGAAACTACATCCAAATATTCATGGATTAGTTTCGTTTTTGTGTTGTAGTAATTAGTTGTGTTTGGTTTTAAAGTCTGTATCTTTTATCATACCATTAATTGGTTTACATTGTTGACAATATCAATGGCACTGATAAATATACTTATATGACATTTGGTTGAAATCCCACTTGTTTCTCCTTTGGGGCCCTTGATATATATATATGTAATGCCTGGGGTTGTACTTTCTGACCACACTAATTATCTCAACAAACTAAAGATTTGATGTATATTAGATCCAGAGTCAGAAACTGGATTCCTGTTCATGAATATTCATGATGTTGAATCCTTGTCTCCTAATTAGAATATGTCAGTTTGATGTGGAGGTCAAGGTAAAATCATGAAAAAATCCAGGTAGACATGTAATCTTGTCATAAACTGTCATTGTCAAAATCCATTTTTTTTCCTAATAGTCTTGATGTTAAAAGGGTACTATAAGATCTACAAATGACATTTGATACGGAACCATTTTGTACTTTTTTATCAGACCAGCCAGTCCAAATATGAAAAGGGAACATCTAAGGACTAAGGGAAACTTACACATGAAATCTTATTATGATTCATCCAGCATTTCTAAACATTCATCAATAACAAAGTTTCACTAATGAAATCCAATATGGCCACTGGTCAACCATTTCATTTTTCTTATCAGGTCAAACATTGAATGGGCACTACTGGAAAGCAATGGGAGCATCCATATGGAAGTTTGGAAAGTTCCATCTTATACTCCTAAAGAAATACATATAGCCATAACAAGCCTTACTTAAGGACCAATGATGGACAGGATACGGGCGCAGAGCAACTTGGAAAGCTGCCATCTGATGACGGCAGGCTCAAAATGCTTTCGAAATATTTGCAAGACATGAATGCCCACTTTCACATACAGATATGTACTAGTGTCACTATTTGACAAACTGTATAGTCAAGGTGTCAGAAGTCCTAGGAACACACTCATTTCAAGTATTATTCTCATTATATTGTTTGACCTTTGCATAGGTTTGAAAAAAATGGCCCTTTTAGACATGAAGTCACTAAGTACACACCCAAAGAAATGGTTCATGAGAATTTCATTTATCTAAGGTAACTGCATAGTAAAACTTGATGTTCGAACAAAGCTGAAATAGGATCTCCTTCAAAGCATTATCTAACAGAGGTCATTATATGGTTCAATGGTTCTGCTTGGCATTGAACGGAGACCTCTGGCTTAATGCTAGTCTTTTGCTCAACCAACGGATCTAAAGATAGTTCTTTCTAGCTGAGCGAGTATTAATCAGGGTTACTTCTGTTTCGTAATGAGCTACGTTGGTTGTATGTGATAAGGTAGCTCAATTTGTAGTGTGTTCATCTAGTGTTCTGAGGGTCAAGCGTTTGAACTCTCGACTGGCTATGCATTTTTCTGTTCTTATCACATTCAGAGCTGTAGACCACTCAAAGTGCAAGCTACAGGTAGCTTACAGGCTCCATTGCAGAACCTTGCTTGGCTGAAGTGGTGTTCAGAGGTGAACACAATGTGACGATTCAAGGATATGGGCATTTCAGCTGCATTGTAAGGCTATGCTATTGAGTGACATATCAAAGTTACACAATGTAGAGGATGGTCAACACTTGGATGGATAAACCCTTGTACAGATTAGAAGTAGGGATTAGTGTTAAATTTCCCTTTAGCTTGATCATGAGACAAGGACCAGCAAACAGTAGCAATAGCTGTTTGCTATTCACTTCTGAGTTCAAAAATTGACTGTAAGTCTATAAGTTTTACATTTCAATGCCATGGGAGGAATGGATGACAGGCTGATAATGTCCATATGTAGGCCACGATGTCAAGACTGGTTTATTAGGCTTGCTCACTTGTGTGACAGGTTAACAGCAGTCAAAACGGCATGAAATACTATTGGTAATGGAAACAGTTGAAACCACCCAAAAACTGTGTGAAATAGACTGCAAGAGGCAATTTAAGCGTAAGTTGCCAGTGTGTTGGTTTGCCACAGACACCTCAATATTGAGCATGGTGTATGAGGTGGTTGATGGCACATTTGCTGAGACCTTTCCCTATGAGATGTTGGAAATAAATGGCTGTATGCTATCAAGATGTGACCCTATGGCCTCAGGTTGTACCTTACATTATAAGGTACCATCCGACCTTTCAGCATGATAATGCTAGACCATACATTCCTGGAGTTTGTAGGGACTTTCTTGCAACCCAGAACATCATCCCTATTGATTGGCCTGCATATTTAGCCTCCATATAGCCCCAAATTGACCCCAATTGCACACTTGCGGAATGAATTTGACAGACGAGTTTGTAACCAAGAAAATATCACAAATAACCTAACCTCTGCCAATTGGCCAAGGCACTTTCCCAGAAATGGAAACTATTCCTCTGACAGTCAACCTCCTTATGAACTCCATGCAAAATAAGAGATGCTATAACTGGTCACTTAAGGAACACAAGATATTAGGGATCAGTCTGACAAAAGCTGTTATTTCAACTTTGTGTACAGTACTTGTGTACCATACCCTAAATCATGGTTTAGTTAAAATCTTTGAAAATTTGAAGACAAATGGTCTTCGAAGTTAACTATTGTATTTCACACTGAGGTGTATTGCTCAAAATTGTTATTTTATTGAACAGTTCGGTTGAATTTGCATTTCCTTTTCCTCGAAGTATATTACGTCTCTGATTTCATCAAAGCTGAAAATATTTTCCTTTAAATTCTTTTCAAAAGCTGGATGTTTGACTTTGTTGGCTGTAGAGCAGTTATAATAACAAGTGAACTGTACCTCATCGCATGCCTATTACGCTAGATGTGATATTTCACTACTCTTTCTACGTAGCAAAATTCCGTGATTTTATCAATATAGCCACCATTCAAACTAATAACGGTCTAAGTCACAATCAAGTCGGTCTACAACACAAGCCGAATCCTTCTTGAGTCAAAAAGCTATCGAACCCCGAGAAATAAATTTCCAAATTCAATCGAATAAACACATTTCCTTGAGTGCATTAAACAATAACATACGTTACCTATAACAGTCATGGCGGATGGCGGATATGTTGTGATCATGAGAACTGAAAATTACCGTCCCTGAGGAAAGTAAGGATGTTTCACGAGATGTTCCGAATGAGCAAACGCTTTCTCACAGAGGCAGACAGCAATAAAACATGCTTGATATGTGATATATACGTCTCTGCTTAAAGAAAGCACTTTTTCTATGTTTTATTCTGTGTTGACACATTATCTGTTACCGACGAAGAATGTCACCTATAACGGAAAGATGTTGCTGGTCACCCTGTTGACCAAGTCTCCAGGGGAATATATCAACTGTCTGGGGAGCGACGAGTTTGGCAGAACCAATGAATCAGCGAGGCCATCGCTATGTTTTTGCGCAATGGCCAGCTCCTAATGAAAAGGGAGATGGTAATGTCATCCCGTCTTGTGTCACTATTTGTAATTCGCACGAAAAAAGACAAAGTGTAGTTAAGGAGGCGTTGTTGGGTATGCATGAGGCTGGTTAATTCATGATAATTGGCTGCTGGACTGTAGGGAATCGCTACGTGTACGCAGAGACGTATACAACACATGTGTTATATACGTCTCTGGTGTACGTAATGTATGTTATTGTTTATCCACTTTAAGCCTTGCAACTTATTAGTGTAAGTTAAATACGTAAGAATACAATGTACATATACAATATAAGGCTATTATAACACATACGAAATATTCAAATATTATATGGAATTAACTTACACTGTACACGACGAGAAGCCGAAAAAAGACTGATTGGCGGTTATGCCACTTACATTCTATAATTTCAATTAACTTTTGTAACAGGTATAAAGATTTTTGTTCAAACGTTTTCGCCAAGTCAGCTTTTCGTAAACACATTCTTATTATTGTACATTCATTGAATTTAGATTTTAATTGCTCATTGTTTGTGGTCCATCACCTGTCTTTCTGTCTTTTATTAAGTATTAATACATATACTGTCCAGTTGCTTAGAACCAAATGAAACCCATGTTAATCCAAAATTTGAAAAATATCAAAAAAATATTTTTCAATACAAGGTGTTGGAGGTTTTGCGAGTACGTATGTGGGCTGTACTATAGATAGCATGTAAGGGTGTAGTAAAATTGTACGATATTGTATTCCAAATCATACATTTAACATTGTTATTGTTTGTAACATAATTTTCGCTACTTAAGTATTGTACAGCAGGTAGGTGTAATTTATGGAGAACATAGACGGAGTTACATGATATTTTAAATGAGCGTCTGTTTAAAATCAGAAATAGATAAATCTCAAAAATATTAGTCAGAGATATTTTTTGTTAATTGATCGGAAAACTGATACCAGGAAAATATGTACGTATTGTTATTTTACTTATTAAATACAAAAATGAGGATGGGGTGCGGATTATGAAATGTCTGAAATTGTGACTGATATTCAAGTACGAGTTTGTCTCATAACTCTGAAAATGTGTGGTGCAATAAGTTATGTTCCAATATTCATAATAAAATCGCAATTATAATATCAAAGTGGTTTGTGAAGTCATTTCATGTTTCCAGGTTTCATTAATCGTTGTGATGTCTTGTATTATTGATTTAAGTAAAGTTTTCAGTGCAGGCCATTTGGACCTCTTGTATTTATATATTGTATTTCATAAGATAAAGTCTATAAATTTCATGAACTTTTGAAACACATATAATGATAAGATTAGATAGGTATTTCATGAATGTATTGTACATGATGCCCGATTTATATCTTATAAGACGTTATACATGCAATGTATCTTTATTTTATCATGTTTTCTGGCTGTATTTACATTTGTTATTTTCACTGATATACCAAGATATGGTGTTTCTATCAGTTTTATTCCAGTATTTGTTATAATTTACATCATGATCGATGACATTAAAGAGATACAATTGAAATTTCGCTCTTGTTTTTCCTACTGTATGGGGTGTGACATTGTATGTGCACCGGATGGTGTACGTAGTTAAAATGAACTTGAAATGACGACTTTAAATTTAATTGGCCAATACTGCAAATGCGTTGTGTTTGTTCTTAGAGATATTATAGTGATTCCTGAACAGGAACTAGTTGATTGGCGATTTCGTTTTAAAAATAGAGGGTATTCGAAGCACACGGGAATACGAAAATGGCTGTATTTCGCTAGTTTTATGCTTCGACCACGCTTCGAAACTTAAAAAAATGACGATACTTTTTTTAATGAGCTGTTCATCTTGAAGCTTGATACTTGTTTTAGTTATCCTGAAGGGAACTGGTACACTCACTATGTATTAGAGTTGCAATCCGACATCGAAGTGATTATTGATGGCGTTCCAGACGGACTTGTGTTGTTGTCTTCTTTGGAGCTGAATTATTCTGTACGCTTACGTCATGTCGAGAATTCCGTAAAATATATTGTTCAAAATTTATCAATAGTTTAACCACACTGTGCTTCTTTTTGGAAATATATAGTAATCGTATTGTTATTAAAAAAATAAACTAATTTTGGATGCTTTTAAAATAGCGATTTGAAAGATAGGTAGCAGTAAACAGTTAATTTGCATTTTTCCTGAAATTATTTGTCATGTTTGAGATATACAGGTATAGCAGATTGGTTATGAAAAATACATCATTACATGTATATATATTTATAAACTGTATAACAATTACATTAACAGTAGAGAGATGAAATTTGTGTAAAAAAAAAAAATTCCTCTGATTTCTGACATTTGATTGTCATGGTTACCTACTGAAAAAATGCTAAAAATGCAAAAATACTGCTAATTCCAATCCAACACTACAACTTTCTAGGAGAAATTTAATTCTAATCACCTATCTTACAATCAACAACACTGTCGTGGTAACAAAGTACTTACATTTCAGCATATTCCAACACGGAAATTCTTCATAACATGACCACATGTAAACACTATGAAAATTTCACTTCCTGTAAAGCTAGTTTTTGGTGCGTAGACACAGATTCGAGACTGCCCAAATAGTAATCTCCAACACAAAGCTAAAATATTATCCTGAAAAATATGAAACCCCACATTGTCCACTTTAACATGACAGGACCAATTTTAGCAAGGATTTTTTTTTCATTTTTAATTAAAACCTTTATAATGGGGTAATCTAATGAGCAAAAAAATCACCCATGGCCACACCGAGAAACTGTGTACTGCTACCATAGCGGCATTATTTACGCAGAAAATTGCCGCTAGAGGGCTCTAACTCTTTTCAATATTTCAGCCAATGAGAAGGCCAGGATCGGTAAATTTTGTGTGAAAGGCCGTCGCAATAGGCTATGCGTACTGAGTACGTTTAGCCTAAAAATGTAGTAGTAGTGGTGGTGGTAGTAGAAATAATAGGGATTAGTAATGGTGATAGTGGTGGTGCAGCCTGAAGCTAAGCTGCGCTTTAAGGGCAACAAGGGGAAGAATAAAATGGGTACGAACCCTTCTGCGGACAGGAAGAGGGGTTCCTGACTCATTTAGCTCCTTTGCCGTGGCAGTCGAAGAGCGGGGCAGGGTGAACGGCGGTCCTCTAGCTCTTGTCCTGACCTGCAGGATGAAGCTCCGGATGTCCAGACGATTTTCAGACTTGGCGGGGTCTCGATCTGCCCGTCCGGAGCTTTCCGTTGGAGTGCGTCTATCTGCGTCCGTTCCGAAATGGAGGGATATCAAGGAAGACGCTTGGACATTGTCTGTGTCAAACAATATAGGTATCTGTACGCTCCTGTCAGTCGTGACCATTCTTTATCATTACTTATGAAATATATCGTTTTTTATGTTTACTGCATAAAATGTGTATGTACTACAATTGTACATGTATATGGGATATAAATACATACTTAATTGTTAAAATTGTGATTACACAAAATGCAAAATGATATTATCTAAGACATAAATATTTCTATTATCAATCAACAAATCAGTAATAAAGGGTCAGAAAAAATGAAAAAATTTGAAAGATCAAACAACATAAGGCAAACTACACATAACCCTAATGCAAAATCAAAAGCTTTAGGACGAAACATATCAATAATCTTAAACTGTTCAAACAAATAAAACAACACACACAAGTAAACACGACCCTTAAAGTATTTGTTAAAACACGACTAAATAGGAAGAAAAATACACAAACGGACTCCACATTTAAGAACCTATGTCCGACATAGATGATACATAAAGGGAACCTCCGGGTACAAAGGTCATGGACCGGTTTGCAGTCGGATTCGGGTCTTCTACCCTACCCTGTAGCATATGGAAGCCTATTAGGGATGACAGTGTGGATATACAGGCTATAGGATCTAGAATTAGCAATCTAAAATCTCACACAATAAAACACAATAACGCACAACCATACATGCAATATATCACACACACATACAAAACGAATTAACACTATACAAGATCACCAGAACACTGACGTTTACTTTCTTTCAGAATATTTTATTGTCATGGTGGTATTGACAGTAGGAATTGGGCAACAGGCAGAGCCTATGAAAGCCCTCTCCTTACAGTGCATAAACAAGTATACAGACACATCAATCAAAATTAGAGATAACAGATAATAATAATATTAGGAATAAGAATGTAGAAGATAGATTCAAATGGATGATTATATAACCGAAATGCAAAATAGGCATCACCATCGTTTGTATTATTGAGTTCCAGAACAGTAACATAAACTAAAAAATACAAATTAGGTATCACAAGATATTACAAGACTGGGTCAAAATATGTCCATTTGTGGTGGGACAGGCTGCAGGTTCAAACAGTCCATTTGCACATAATCCTGAGCTGAGTCCCTAAAATGGACAGGCGGACCCACACTTGAGACATCAAATACAAATGAGAGATAGAAAAGATAGAAGTATAGAATGGGATGTACATTTGCTAAAATAGGCGACCAGTGTCAGTTATGAATCTCTGAACTATATCAAGAATAAATTTATTCATGTTTGCATCAAGTATAGGAGAACCTTTGAGAAATGTATCAATTGTAGGAGGTATAGAATCACTAAGGTCAGAAAGGGAATTAAAGAGGAGTTGTCTCTGGTTAGTAAAGAAGGGACAGTGGAAAAAGAAGTGGGTACAATCTTCAACTGGGTGGCCACAGTTACAGGCAGGGTTATCTTTAAGGTGGGAATTGAATAAATCAAAATTCAGATTACTTGCAGAGTTTCTTAGTTGACATAAAATTATGTTAGCTTTTCTTTGTCCTTTATATTTGAAAGTATCATTACAGCGGAAAGGAGGAATGGTAGTTTGCTGTGATAAAAAAGATTTTTGTATCGCATAAATGGAAGTTAATGAGGGATACAGACAAGATGGGCCATTCCATTCATTCATGAGTTTTGGAAAGAAGCTAGTGCCATATTGACAAGTTCTTGTATGGGGCACATCAAACAATCTATTGTGTCGAAGTGGATAAGGAGCATTATTATTGTTTATAAAAGGTTGGATAGAGTCAAATACATGAGAAGGGCATCTGTTATTTAAAATCTTAAAAAAATGAATATTTTGATGTGTCTTCTTTGAGCTAAGGGTATTAATCCAGACTCATTATATAGAATTGCATGACTGGTGCCCCGTCTTAGGCCAGTAATAATGTGAATTGCCTCTAGTTGAATTGATTCTAAGATGTTGCATTCCCTTTCTGTGCAATTAGCCCAAACAATATCAGCATATTCTAAAATAGGACGAATAAATGTAATATATAATAATTCAAGTGACTTTCTGTCAATTATATACTTTAACATTCTAAGTACATTTATTCGTTTATAAGCTTTCTCATAGATAGAGTTTATGTGGTTTGACCAATTAGCATGACTATTAAAAGTTAGACCAAGGTGCTTATGGAAGGTTATTTTTAATAACTGAATCATTAAAGTACAGATTTGGATGCAACATCTCCGAATCAACTCTCCTTGAAAAAAGTAGGGATTCAGTCTTGTCAGGATTAAAAATAATACCCCATCTATTGGCCCACCTAGAAATTTTTTGAAGATCATTATTGAGTATATTAGCTGCATCTTGTCTATCGCCCTCAATTAAGCCATATAAAGATGTGTCATCAGCAAATAATTTCACATTAGATAGTAAATCATCACCAATATCATTAATATATAACAAAAACAGATAAGGACCAAGAACTGAACATTGAGGGACCCCAGCCTGTAATGTTTTCCAGTTGGACTTGTATCCATCCAAGACCACTCTCTGTCTCCTGTTAGTTAAATAAGATGAAAACCACTTTAACATGTTATTACTAATGCCATACTTTTTCAATTTAAAAATTAACCAATCATGCCAAACTCTATCGAATGCTTTGCTTCTTTACCTTTATCCAAATGCTTAGTAATTTCATCATATATAATTAATAGTTGATTAACAGTGGAATCTTTAGGTAAGAACCCTGATTGATTTCTGGAGATAATGTTATGTCTTGAGAGATAATTATAAAAATATTTAAAGACAATTTTCTCAAGGATTTTACTGAAGATGGGAGTAACAGAGATTGGCCTGTAGTTGGATGGATCACTTTTTCCTCCTTTTCCTTTATATATAGGTGTTACATGAGCATTTTTCCAGGAGGTAGGAAGTACACCTGCAGAGATAGATTTATTAAATATTATTGAAAGAGGTTTTATAAGGGATTGAGAAACACCTTTTATGAATTTGGAAGGGATGGAATCAGGACCTGCAGGTTTGTTAGTATTAAGAAGCTTAAGTTGGTCGATAATGTCCTGTTCAGTTATGTCGATTGAAGAGAAGTTAATAATTGGTGGGGGATAGTCAGGTGGTAAATCATCAGCATTCTTGTCTGTTGTTGAAATAGAAGTGAAGTAGTCATTGAAAGTCTCAGCTTTATCTAGAGGGTGTATTTTCAGATCACCATTAATAATAAGGGGAGATTCAGTATCACTTTTATTATGTAGATTCATAACTGATTTAGCAATTCGCCACCATTTTCCAGGAGGAATAGTTTTATTAATAAGAGAAGATTGTAATTTAGATAGATATTTATCTTTAGCCTCTCGGATTAAAGTAATGACTTGGTTTCGAATAGATTTGAATTTATTCCATGAGGCATGGGAGTTATTTTGTTTAGCTTTAGAATGCTGACGATTTCTCTGTCTTATTTTCAGTCTAATTTCATTAGTCATCCATATTTTGTCATTTGGTCTAATAGTAACAGTCTTGTTAGGTACAAATTGGTCAATAGCTGATAAAATGTTGTTATAAAGAACATAATTCATTTCATCAATATCACCAACTAATTGAGAATTCCAGTCAATAGAATTAAGAAATTCATTAGCTCCTTCATGATTAGTATTTTGGAAATATAAAAGGGTCTTTTTATATGCAAGTTTCTTAAAAGACTTGAAATTTAAAGTAGCAGTAATTGGCAAGTGGTCACTACAGGATGGAGGTAGTACAGAAGTACTGGAAACAAAGTTAACATTATTAGTAATAAGAATATCAAGTGAAGTTGAAGATTGAGGAGTAATCCTGGTAGGTTCAGTAACAGTATTTTGAAGTCCATATTTTAACAAGAGTCTATAAAAATGAGAGTTTGGACAAAGGTTTAACATATCTTGATTAATATCACCCACCAGAATTACTTCTCTTTTTAAGTCAAGTGCATCACTTAAGTTATTTTCAAGCTTTTCCCAGTAATTAACAAGAGAATTTGGAGGTCTGTAGATACAACCAATTAAAATAGGCTTATTATGAGTGGATACCTCAACCCAGAGTAATTCTCATTCATCAGACTCAAGATCAGTTCTTCGCTTGATATTAAGATTATTATTAGAATAGATTATAACACCACCACCATAGTTATTTCTGTCTTTTCTGAAAAGATTACCATAATTTACAAGTGATATATCATTGTCAGGAACAGAGTTATTGAGATGAGTTTCACTAATGCATAAGATGTCATAGTCAGAAAATTCTGCATCAAGGAGATGAGTCTTGTTTCTTAAAGAACACTTATTTATGTGACAGATAGAAATATTTTGGAAGATAGAGGTACTACAATTATCAGGGCCAGGGTTTGGATGAATGTCACCACATAACATAACAAGTCACTCGATGCTCCACTGGTACAAGAAGGCTCAATACATTTAGCCATTGTCAAAAATCATAAGTGCGCTAGAATGGTGTGTGATCAGTGTAGAGCATCGAGTGACATGGATAAGCAGTGGGAGAACTAGTCATGGTATAATAAAATCATAACATCTAAATGAAGGAATATATTCTATCAAAACATTTAGGTGACTGAGAATCTAACCGGAAGTCCTGCATGCTTACCATTAGATAGGCAACGAGCGATTCAAACGGTTTGGGAAGAAGGGATTGAATTCACCAGGAATATTGTCCATTGGTTCGAGAATCTACTGATCGATTCGCTATAAGGGCTACGAGTTTGGGACAAGACACGTTTTACATTAACTTGTGTCAAACTATTTACATCACTTAGTGGGATTTTAACAGTGAGGAGCGAGAAATAACAACATAAGACAAGAAAAGTGAGGTACTGTATGTTGGGGGGGGTCGGGGATTGGAACATGCTTCAGCTTACTAAACCAGGGGCGGATACAGGGATTTAAGTTAGGGGGGGCGTTATAATTAACTTACTTAACTCTTTCTGTCGTTATGTGATCAACTATAATAAAGTTACTGTATACTTGAAAATTAGCCCAACTTAAGTCATCTATAGCTGTTTAGAACAGTGATAGTCATAACATACGACCAAGACCATCCAGTATACTTCGTAACTCACCCTTACTCTGCCAATTTTAGGGGGGGCGTGCGCCCCCCACGCCCCCCCTCTAAATCCGCCCCTGTAAACATAGCACTTGGGGAAACGACTGTCAATATAAATCGCCGCAATCAGATCTAGAACAAAAGCCAGATAGGCTGTAAGGAGATGTGAATGGTGGTAGACATTAAAAAAGTAAGAGTACGCATGTTACGCTGAAATTAATTAGCCTTATACAGCACCTACGTAGTGAATCAAACACTAGCACACAGATGACCGTGACTGTCGTATCATACAAAATATATATATATATATACACATATACTTTGTTGTTTTATAAACAAAGAGTTCATGTAAGAAATAAAGTAAATTGAAAATTCAATGTCATTGTTTTTTTGTTATCAATGGTAATATGTTTGATATATAGTGTATAAAACCACTACACATAGACAATTTACATGTACAATGGAATTCCTGCTTCAGTTAAAACACCAGAACAATTACACTATTATATTTGTGGATATATAAGATATAAAATTATATCTGATAATTTTGATTTGATAAAATATTCATGGTACTTATTATAGTATAGTATAAACGGTACTTAGTTGTGTGGTTTTTTTTTTTATAGATATACACACATGCACATACCCGCATAT
>NW_026782899.1:0-60124 GCF_031769215.1 Ylistrum balloti | reverse complement strand
TTATACATAGTATTCAATAAGTGTTTTGATTATTTGCCTATAATAGTTGTATAAACCTATGTGTCATATCAAGATAAGAATGAAGAACATATATCGTTATTAAATTTGCAAATCAAGGTCATTAATGAGATCGAACCTTGTTGCTCTAATAACACGATCTATGGAGATCAAGCTACTGCTGTGATCAACACGTTCAGTTCTAGCATTAATATAGTCATATAAAATTATATTATATAAATATATAAGATCCAAACCTTCAATTTACGGCGACGGTTTCCCTCCCTTTTGCAGAGTATAGAACACCGTATGCGTGTCTGGTAAGAAGTTGTGCTTTCGGTTTGTTTTCTGCGAAGGAGGCATTTAAAACCCAATCGTA
Organism: Ylistrum balloti; assembly: GCF_031769215.1. Taxonomy (NCBI): domain Eukaryota; kingdom Metazoa; phylum Mollusca; class Bivalvia; order Pectinida; family Pectinidae; genus Ylistrum; species Ylistrum balloti. The sequence continues at coordinate 59,748 of NW_026782899.1, read as the reverse complement.
CAGTGACGATTGCACACGTAGCAGAGAGCTACACAAAAGAAACGATCGGTCTGCTATTGATTACGACAATCAATCAAGTTATTGCATGTTAAGGTATACCTTTGAATGAATTTGGTCTGTATTTACAATGATATTCTGTTTGTATATCTTGTATGTCGATTCTCCGAGAGAGGTATTATCATGTTCACCCACTAGCGTGTATATATATAATATATATATATTGATACGCCACTGATTTTAACGCATTCGACAGAAATTTCGCAGATATCGTATGTTAGGTCTTAGCTTGTAAAGAGACGCTCAATCTAACATAATTTAAAGTATAGAAAAGTCATATCATTGTCTTAAATGATCTTGGTTTTAAAACGTTTCAGATAGAATTAAAATTAAGCTGAATAATGCACCTCCATACCTCCGTGAATGACTACACATGTTCATATGGCCAATTATTGCAAAAACATTCACATTTATCAATCAGAGTCATTTATTAGTAAAATGATTTAACTGTAAGAACAGGAAACTAATAATAATATTTTTACTGAAAACCCAATTTAGATCAATTGTATTATTGTATTATTCATACATATATCTAATTGATGTTCATTTATATTTGAATTAGAGAGGAAATAATCATTATGAAAAGTATAAACATCAAAGCTCAGCAAGATTGGTTTTATTACAGAACTACTTTTAACAAATGATACATAATTTCCAGTTTTCCACTTACAAGCAAGTGGATCAGTCGAATATTTATAAAAAAACATATATGGATATATAACACATTTAATAACAGACTGGACATAATGTTATATGGTAGTAATAAAAGACTTATATAAGTTAACTTCAATGGTCAGTATAAGTTTAAGATGTATCAGAATTTTTTTAATTGGATAAACCAAGGGGATTTTTTAGCGAAATAATTGTACTTTATTTGATATTATCGGATAATATATCATGATTATACATCACGGTATACAAACATATCAATATGGTCTGCATTAGATAATTGAAATATCAAGAAGCATCTCTAGTAGACACCAATAGAGTATTCTATAATTTTATACAAAGATATATTTTAAATAAAACACTTAACATGATAAAAACCTTTTTTAAAATGTCATGAAACCTTTATTTCAGGATTCGTTCTCAGACTATTTCTCATATGGCTTGATTGGATGGATATAGAGTAATTCATTATACATTCAAGGGAGTAATCTAATGACCGTTAATACACAATAAAAGTAAATCAACACCCATCAGTGATACTGAAAGTGAGCACATTGTTTCTTTTACGTCTACCGGTATATGTGTATCTGTTCAGTCATGTCTTCTGTGTAGACTATATATGACACGGCGTGTTACTAGGGACATTCAGTGTTTGTATCGACTCGTTATAAATACACACACACGTCGGCAGTAATAAAATCATACTATTTGAAGAGCACTCTCGTATTTCACGACTCGTCCTTACCCGATTATTACATAATAAAACATGTTTTGTATGACGGTTCTTTAGTCTACATATTATCGTCCCATTAGAGCAACAAGGTGCTATTTCGATTTTTGACAGTTTTGAGAAAACAGCAATTGAAAGTTTTGAATGATTATACATAGTAATCAATAAGTGTTTTGATTATTTGCCTATAATAGTTGTATAAACCTATGTGTCATATCAAGATAAGAATGAAGAACATATATCGTTATTAAATTTGCAAATCAAGGTCATTAATGAGATCGAACCTTGTTGCTCTAATAACACGATCTATGGAGATCAAGCTACTGCTGTGATCAACACGTTCAGTTCTAGCATTAATATAGTCATATAAAATTATATTATATAAATATATAAGATCCAAACCTTCAATTTACGGCGACGGTTTCCCTCCCTTTTGCAGAGTATAGAACACCGTATGCGTGTCTGGTAAGAAGTTGTGCTTTCGGTTTGTTTTCTGCGAAGGACGCATTTAAAACCCAATCGTACAGTGACGATTGCACACGTAGCAGAGAGCTACACAAAAGAAACGACCGGTCTGCTATTGATTACGACAATCAATCAAGTTATTGCATGTTAAGGTATACCTTTGAATGAATTTGGTCTGTATTTACAATGATATTCTGTTTGTATATCTTGTATGTCGATTCTCCGAGAGAGGTATTATCATGTTCACCCACTAGCGTGTATATATATAATATATATATATTGATACGCCACTGATTTTAACGCATTCGACAGAAATTTCGCAGATATCGTATGTTAGGTCTTAGCTTGTAAAGAGACGCTCAATCTAACATAATTTAAAGTATAGAAAAGTCATATCATTGTCTTAAATGATCTTAGTTTTAAAACGTTTCAGATAGAATTAAAATTAAGCTGAATAATGCACCTCCATACCTTCGTGAATGCTTCGCTGACTACACGTTCATATGGCCAATTATTGCAAAAACATTCACATTTATCAATCAGAGTCATTTATTAGTAAAGTGATTTAACTGTAAGAACAGGAAACTAATAATAATATTTTTACTGAAAACCCAATTTAGATCAATTGTATTATTGTATTATTCATACATATATCTAATTGATGTTCATTTATATTTGAATTAGAGAGGGAATAATCATTATGAAAAGTATAAACATCAAAGCTGAGCAAGATTGGTTTTATTACAGAGCTACTTTTAACGAATGATACATAATTTCCAGTTTTCCACTTACAAGCAAGTGGATCAGTCGAATATATCTATAATAACATATATGGATATATAACACATTTAATAACAGACTGGACATAATGTTATATGGTAGTAATAAAAGACTTATATAATTTAACTTCAATGGTCAGTATAAGTTTAAGATGTATCAGAATTTTTTTAATTGGATAAACGAAGGTGTTTTTTGAGAGAAATAATTGTACTTTATTTGACATTATCGGATAATATATCATGATTATACATTACGGTATACAAACATATCAATATGGTCTGCATTAGATAATTGAAATATCAAGAAGCATCTCTAGTAGACACCAATAGAGTATTCTATAATTTTATACAAAGATATATTTTAAATAAAACACTTAACATGATAAAAACGTTTTTTAAAATGTCATGAAACCTTTATTTCAGGATTCGTTCTCAGACTATTTCTCATATGGCTTGATTGGATGGATATAGAGTAATTCATTATACATTCAAGGGAGTAATCTAATGACCGTTAATACACAATAAAAGTAAATCAACACCCATCAGTGATACTGAAAGTGAGCACATTGTTTCTTTTACGTCTACCGGTATATGTGTATCTGTTCAGTCATGTCTTCTGTGTAGACTATATATGACACGGCGTGTTACTAGGGACATTCAGTGTTTGTATCGACTCGTTATAAATACACACACACGTCGGCAGTAATAAAATCATACTATTTGAAGAGCACTCTCGTATTTCACGACTCGTTCTTACCCGATTATTACATAATAAAACATGTTTTGTATGACGGTTCTTTAGTCTACATATTATCATCCCATTAGAGCAAAAAGGTGCTATTTCGATTTTTGATAGTTTTGAGAAAACAGCAATTGAAAGTTTTGAATGATTATACATAGTAATCAATAAGTGTTTTGATTATTTGCCTATAATAGTTGTATAAACCTATGTGTCATATCAAGATAAGAATGAAGAACATATATCGTTATTAAATTTGCAAATCAAGGTCATTAATGAGATCGAACCTTGTTGCTCTAATAACACGATCTATGGAGATCAAGCTACTGCTGTGATCAACACGTTCAGTTCTAGCATTAATATAGTCATATAAAATTATATTATATAAATATATAAGATCCAAACCTTCAATTTACGGCGACGGTTTCCCTCCCTTTTGCAGAGTATAGAACACCGTATGCGTGTCTGGTAAGAAGTTGTGCTTTCGGTTTGTTTTCTGCGAAGGACGCATTTAAAACCCAATCGTACAGTGACGATTGCACACGTAGCAGAGAGCTACACAAAAGAAACGACCGGTCTGCTATTGATTACGACAATCAATCAAGTTATTGCATGTTAAGGTATACCTTTGAATGAATTTGGTCTGTATTTACAATGATATTCTGTTTGTATATCTTGTATGTCGATTCTCCGAGAGAGGTATTATCATGTTCACCCACTAGCGTGTATATATATAATATATATATATTGATACGCCACTGATTTTAACGCATTCGACAGAAATTTCGCAGATATCGTATGTTAGGTCTTAGCTTGTAAAGAGACGCTCAATCTAACATAATTTAAAGTATAGAAAAGTCATATCATTGTCTTAAATGATCTTAGTTTTAAAACGTTTCAGATAGAATTAAAATTAAGCTGAATAATGCACCTCCATACCTTCGTGAATGCTTCGCTGACTACACGTTCATATGGCCAATTATTGCAAAAACATTCACATTTATCAATCAGAGTCATTTATTAGTAAAATGATTTAACTGTAAGAACAGGAAACTAATAATAATATTTTTACTGAGAACCCAATTTAGATCAATTGTATTATTGTATTATTCATACATATATCTAATTGATGTTCATTTATATTTGAATTAGAGAGGAAATAATCATTATGAAAAGTATAAACATCAAAGCTGAGCAAGATTGGTTTTATTACAGAACTACTTTTAACAAATGATACATAATTTCCAGTTTTCCACTTACAAGCAAGTGGATCAGTCGAATATATTTATAAAAAAACATATATGGATATATAACACATTTAGTAACAGACTGGACATAATGTTATATGGTAGTAATAAAAGACTTTTATAATTTAACTTCAATGGTCAGTATAAGTTTAAGATGTATCAGAATTTTTTTAAATGGATAAACCAAGGGGTTTTTTGAGAGAAATAATTGTACTTTATTTGACATTATCGGATAATGTATCATGATTATACATTACGGTATACAAACATATCAATATGGTCTGCATTAGATAATTGAAATATCAAGAAGCATCTCTAGTAGACACCAATAGAGTATTATATAATTTTATACAAAGATATATTTTAAATATAACACTTAACATGATAAAACCTTTTTATGTTAAAAAAAGTACGTACAGTCTATTGCGACGGCCTTTCAGACAAAATTTACCGATCCTGGCATTCTCATTGGCTAAAATATCGAAAAGAGTTAGAGCCCTCTAGCGGAAATTTTCTGCGTAAATAATGCTGCGATCTTTTAAATCGCTATTTTAAAAGCATCCACAATAAGTTTATTTTTTAAATAACAATTTGATTACTATATCAAAAAATGAAGCACAGTGTGGTTGAACTATTGATAAATTTTGAACAATATATTTTACGGAATTTGCTCACGGACATCCCCGACCTGTGCTGTTGAAGAAGATCGAGCTGACGTGATTCTTATCGCCTGCTGTGAATATTCCTAGAAAACAACCATATTAACCGTAAGCAGAGATACGTCTCTGCCGTAAGTAAGCAAAAACATGGTTTCTTGTATCTTCAAAGTTTATTGTAACTGCGTGACTTGATTTACAGTGTATTTACTGTATGGCGGCTTATGATTCCTTTTCGACATGACATAAGCGTACAGAGCACTGTACGTGCGAGTTGGCGCCATGATAAGAAGCTAGTCTGGGGGCTTGGTTTGAATTATTAACTAACAGCACTTATAAACAAACAAAACTTACAAACAGAACATCAATTTTGCTTTAATCCTTGTCGTTGTGGCAAGATCGTCTTAATATATAACATCATTTTACCTCATTAGACGTCACAAAATTGGACTGTTCGTCCCACGCGCATACCCGCCGATATGACACTTTTCCAGGTTTTTCACACCCACCGCCATGACACTTTTTCAAGTTTTGTAGATAAAAAGTTTGCGCTTCGTAGGCAAGGTACAATTGGTGCTCATGATTTATGAATAATACATTTTAATACTGTACTGATCATGATGTTGACTTTGCTATAGCTTATATTTTTTGTATTTTAGTTTTATTGGATGAAGGTTGATTGTGCTGATTTCTCTAGGTTTGTTAATGTGTATCAAAGTTCCTTGAAATGAAAATATTCCTTCAAACAAAACGCGTATAAAAAACCAAAATATTCATGTCTATAATTGTCAATTAACTAGAACGAAATATTTCCATAACATATCTATTCATTTTGCGTGTCATGGTGACATTATTTAATGCATTGGAGATCAGAAATAGTAGTAGCTATTGTGAAAATATTGTAATTTTTGTATACATATGGAAGTCTAGTTTAATCTCATAGAACTCTGCCTTTATAGATATAATTACTGGAATAAAAAAATCTAACCATGATACTTCAAGGAAGATAGGCATGTAAATACATTTAATGTAATTATTTACATTTTTATCTATCTGAAATGCTGTGTACACCTTATCTACTTTCCTCAACTACAAATTTAATTATAATTAGTAAGGACTATTACTTTGCAATACATTTAAAATAGAGAAGTAGGTATTAAGTCCTTTCGATTTGTCTAAATCCTCAAATTGATAGGATAGTAATTGCAACATCTTGGGGATTTCAAAGCTTTAATTTAGTCAACTTCATCATAGAGCTATTTATTATTTGGCTTGTTGGCGATGAATAAATGGTTTTGTTTATTTTGTTATTTTATTTTTTGACCTATTTTGATTTGATTGTTGTCGTCAAATTTGAAATAAGAATTAAAGAGGATATAAAATCGCTTAAAATTAAGGAAAATAGCCTCTGGTTCTCTTATTTTAGTAATTTTTGCATTCCAAAGTGTAGGAGTATGGGGAAAGTAATATAGCTTAGCGGTTATTTGTGAACATTTTTCAATACGTGTCTGCATCCAATACATTTAAAACACCTATGTATGTAATCTTTGTTTTCATTTGACTGACTGGGAATAGAGACATTACCTGTAACTGTCCTGTATGTTACCTGTGACTGTCTTTGTCAGAGGTAGGATCGGACTGTAACAGGAAATGTTTCTAAAATGCTACCGTGTTGATTTTATTTTATTATACATATACATATGCACATACTAGTAAAACTGTTCAAAGATTTCCATGTTATACACCAGCTGAAAATTTCCAGGAGTTAAAAATCAAAGATATATTTCCACAACTGACATTTAACTCTCCAATGTCGAAAGTGTGGAATTTTCATCTTTTCATAAAGTATTTTTTACATTTTTGTAGACGACACCACAAAGCTATTTATAAACTTGTCATGACGAAACACAAAATATAGTTTAAGATCGTCTGCTATCATTATAAATTCCATTTTTGCATTCACCTGTATAATCGAAAGCACATTCCTTTGGTAAAACATTGTAATATAAGTTGACCCTCATATGAATGAATCCGTACATAAAAGTGAATTAAATTAGTTATTTTCGTTTTTATCTTCATTGCTGTAATATAATCCTGTGTTTTGAATGTTTCGATTGATATACCTGTAGTACATTAATTTTTTCACATTTTGACAGCGTCATCTATTGTTTATATATATTTTTTAAATAAAACATTGCATATTCAAAGCAAAATCTCAGAGTACATAGTGAAAATGAAAATGTGTTTTAAAATAAATTGAAATGCAGAATTGTATTATCATGATAAGCTCCATTACGTAGAATCATAAAAAGGTGGATTTTGACTTTAGAGAAGAATATTATATTAAAAGAAAAAGTATTTGGAATATATAAATATGTGCATATATATTGGATGAATACTCTTTCTGATGACAAATGACTCACTACCCAGGCATGGAATTCCTAAAAGTGCGCAAAATACTTGAACCAAATAGTATCTAAACTAACACCAAGAAATAGCGCCGTCATTTTCAACACTGTCTATCTGTCAATCTACAGAACACATTGACGGGTCTATGATCGACCAGATATATTTTTCATAATGGAGATCACAGAACATGTCTTTTGTTATATTCGATGTTTATGTTTCCTTCGTCTAAAGAAACCCCGATTATCATTACGTAGAGTGTTACAGGAACTTGAATGAACAGGTGTTTTCAGGTGATGGCCGAGACAAGGAAGTTCGAATAAGATACACATGAAAGTATCGGTTCAACCTTCATAAGATAAAATAAATTTCCTCCTTCAATCGTTATCACCTGCTGGGATATACATTAGTTTACTGGTGTGGTATGAATCATGTCCTCAAACAATACGTTACAGGATGTGACTAGCTTAAACCCTTACCTTATATTGTGTTTCCGTGTAAATTTGTTGATATCGCGAACAGATCGGTGCTATAGAAAGTAGAGGTAGATTATGTTTGGCATTATGTCACGTTTGTTTACCTGGCTTATGTTCGGTTCAGTAATATTATTTGTTTTAGCAGAGGTGACCATAAGTAAAACAACTGGAGAAAATGGGTTGAGTGAAAAGTTTTTAAAATTTGACCAATTCAGTGAACTTCCCTGTGACGACATCGATGGAGCAAACAATTTAGTGAATACGCCTTCATTTGGACGTTGTGAAATGTATGTTGACAATGGAACAATGGACGCATTTGTAAGGGTAGTTAAAGAACACAATTACAAGTTCATGCATATATCCCTTCGATTTAACGGAAGCGTCAACTTCACCCAGTGTGTTATACAACCACATGAATGGGTATTGGCATATCCTGGACATTCGCGAGGGACAATCCAACATCTCTATTGGCCAACTCAGTATAGGGTTTGGTCACTTGGCCTCCTGACCGAAGATGTTCTTCTTCATTCATTCCCAATAGATATCAATGTAGAAAATATGGACGTTTGCCCTGTTGTCATTGGTCACATGAATACTACTGAAAGGATTGCCAATGCGTTGACAAAAATGGCATATCGTATGAGCAACGAAATTCAGTCATCCACGAAGAACTTCCGAACCATTTACTTCTGCTACAAGGCACGTATCGCCATCAAACACCGTCTCATTCGAGTACTATGCCTTCACGTGATTTGTCCAATAGAAGTGATCGGGTACAAATGTTGCCATATGACCATTTCAACGATAAATGGTAAGGAAAGGGAAGAGACTCTCTGTTCTTATGACGTTCTTCAGCACAGTTATATATGGAGAGTATTTCCTTTCATAACAGGAATTTTCTTGTTTATTTACTTCCCGATATTTTTGTTGAAATTCTGCTCAGCTGTCCATGATTGGATTCACTGCAGTAGACGACGCCACCAACATAATAAATATACGGATGGTGAAGAGGTTACATATCTCCTCACGTCGATTAGAGGTAGACATGACATTGAGTGGCTCTCGTTTAATCCCATTTCTGTGTGGTGGATCATATCCCGACCTATTCGTCGTGTGTGCGACTACATGCCATTTGGAGCTTCCCGACTGTGCAGAATTGTATTTGCTTTACTAAGTCTTTCCATTGTCGCCATGAAGATTGCCTTACACGGAATATACCAGAAAGACTTCATTGTAGCTAGTGTTGAACAGGGCTCACCTATGAACTTCCTGTCAGTGTTGGCTGGACATGAACTTGCTAGGAAAAACTTCATGCCAGACTTAGGTGGGCCATTCATTGCTACTACATTGTACATCATTTGTGCTGTACTGTTCATGTGTGTCCCAAACGATCTGGCAAAAATTCTAGTTCGTGGTTTACCTCAAAACAAATTGACAGTCACATCATTTTCTCCTCTTTTCATCAGTACAGAAGAAAAACAACGATTAACATCTATTAACATTGAAATACAATCTAATGGTTATTATCAAATTTCTAGCACCATGTTCGCTAATTTTTTTATGCTTTTGAATCCTAGTTTCAGCGTTTACGTGTTCAAGACACAACTTTTACGTCTCAAGACTATAATATCGTACTTTATTGAGAATGGTAACTGTGTGTTGTGTGCTATATTTACCGTGTTATTGCCATGTTATATTGTTGTGTGCGCACTGGAAATCATACTCTGTATTATTTTCTATGGTATGCCTATTTTTTTCATGATGTTTGTAATTGTTCGAGGGTATTATATTTTCGCCTGGAATAAGGTTCAACCACAACATGCACGTTATAAGTGTTTTCTGTATCTACTTATTCCGTTTATGGTAACTGCGCTGACCTTTGTAGTCTACATGTTAAATATAATATTTGTAAGCAGTTTCTTATTTTTATCCAGGATAGCCATTTTTACGTACACAGGTCTATTCGCGTATACAACTCTGTCATCTGGTTATTTAGTCCTGGGTATAACCGTTCTAATGTATGTAGGGGGAAGCATTCAAAAACTCAAAATTGTTTATACAAAAATGTTCAGAGAAATTTTGGAACTTTGCAAGCTACATACAGAAAGGAACGACACTTCTCAGGTGTATAAGATAGTGGATGATGTAGGTTGCATTCCTTATCAACTATTCATGAAAGCAGTAAACAAATACAAGCCATTAAGAGTACAGCTTTTCAAAACAATTATGAAAATAATGTTCATATCCGTCATTCTGTATCTATCTGTTGAACTTCTTATCAGTTTTGAAAAGTTTCAGGAGTTATCAACACTTACACAGGCTGTCACTACACTTGTTTTGTGTTCTGTCCCGAAAATTATACATGGTATATGTAAACGAGATAAAACACGTGATAAACAGAAATGGAAAAGGGAGCTGTCAAGGTTTATACATGACTGCTGCCGCGAAATGGACGTGCTTAGTTTTAGTGACAATGATTTTGAAAACTACCTTCTCGATGCAGTATAGATAAGATAATGAAGTATGAAGTGACAATAGATGTTTTCATGTTAGCATGTTCCTACTGATTCAGCAATATATTAATGTTATTATGTATTGTATATGAACATCTATCATCAATTATGAATATATCAAGAACACAACATAAGGTATTTATTTACTATTTTGAAAGATGTAATCAAAACATAGCGCACTTTCCACTCCTGGGCTTTTTACATTCCGCGATATAAGTATGCAGATGTACATAGTTCTGTAATCTTTAATGGCTTAACCTCCACGACAAGGGAGAAGGGTATCTTACAGGGTGTGATTGGGTCGCTGTGATGATTAATAACTTTTGTGAACAGTCCGACTCAAGCAGCTGATATCTGTTTAGTAAACACCTGTGTTACGGGGTTCAGGAAAATGTCAATCCTACAGCCAAAGTTGGAGATTCTTGTATTCTGCTTCAAGAAGTAATGTTGTCGTATTTTCATGTAAAAAGAACCATTAACATAAGCTGTCTCTATAATAATATGTTACCAGTTGTTAGAGAAATCATTCATAAAGGCATTCTTTGAACAATAAACAGAATTATATAGAAAGAACGAAATTAGCTTGTCACAAATTGAAAAATGGTATAATTGCCGTTTTGCGCGGCCGTGCACACCAATGTGCTTTAAACCTATCCACAGTTCCAAAGATGATAAAGACAAAAGGCTACCCTTCTGCATTGTACTTATGTACTTTACGAACGTTGGATTGGTTCCAATACTGAATTGTTAATCTATCCAGGGTCTAGATGAGAAACATGAACTAATATGTGCACATGTTTACTTGGATGAATGTCTTAAGAAGATTAGAGATATTTATTTGAAATTATCATTGTATCACTGAGACCGGTATAGAGGATCGTAACGATCCTGCACTGGTAATAAACTAAACTAAACTAATTTATGAAATGTTGTTACGTAGGATATATATTGTGAAAAGAAATTATATAACCTGTAGAGTGTTTATTTCAAGGTGTGTCTTGTGTACAGTAAATGATTATACTTAAAGAAGTTATACAATCTCGGTTAAACTCTATACATTCTATAAAAAGTTGTTTTACTTGTATATCACTTTAAATTACAAATATTTTTTGAAGAAAAATTATGTTATAATCAAATACAAACCTTTGTGTTTACATTTTGTTCGACTATAAATATTTACACACAGTATTCACGTTAAGAAAATGAAAAATATGTACCACGCATTGATAATTCATTAGAACATAAGACTTTTGAAACAAAATGTGCAATCTATCTATAATTGAATTTCTTCTAATTATGACTAACTATTGACTATAAATTTGGTACATTGATTATATATCACCTACTATGTAACCGTGTATATATGTACTGATTTTGGTATTCCTTATGTCCCTTCTCTCCTTTTGTGTCTTTTCTTCTCTATAACGTTTTATCTCTTCTCTCTTAGACAATACAAAGCACTGTTTTTCAAATCTTGAGATTTTGTTTCTGCTTTGCTTCACTTACATATACAGGATTAAAAGTACATGCACTTTACTACTTGGTATTTAAACTTAACAATGCTTACAATACTTTGAACGAATGAAAAAATAGGAATTAAACGTATGTATGAATGGAATGTAAATAATGCGTATGTGCTGTAAAAATTTCAAAAATGAAGAAACAAAAATATAAAAAAGATAACTTCAGATATATCTTGTCTTTTGCGAATAACATGGTGGCTATCAAATGAATATCAATGAATGGCCTGGACTCATAATACATGTATTGATATCTTGGTTTGCAATACCAAAAGTGGCACGGTTCGTTTACAACATTAGTCATGGATTACGTGTGAAAAGATTTTTTTAGGCTTTCAAACTGAACAAATGGCTAGAGTACTAATATTTCATATCTTCTAAGTTGAATGCTTTTAAGGGACATCACGATAAAACCATTAGATTTGTTTTTTGGGGGTTTTTTCATTAACGTTTCTACACCATCCCGATATTCATAGCCGATTTCCATCGTCCAGCTTGACCACCTCTTTGGTTCGGAAAACCTCTCTCAAATTTAGCGCTGTTAACATTACGTAATGGTTTTGAAAACGAGGGAATTCATTTTGTAAACACGAACACGTAATGGCGGGCAGAAATGTCGGCGACATTAATGACACTATCAGTAACATTCCGTTTTTCAGCATCGGATTTTGGTAAAGTCATGGTTATTGTTGTTTTTTTTTTTTATAAATTTAAGTAAATTTAGAATTAGGAATAAAGTGACATTAATCACCAACATTGTCTGGACCGTTTCAGACGGATAGCCATTTTTGTTTACAGGCGACGGTGTGCACATATGACGCAAAAATTTACATATCCAGATTGTTGATCAACAAATCAAGAATCAAGAATTTTTTTATAATGGTTAATTAACCTCTTTATGTGCATTATTCAGCGAAAACCAACTGGCATTGTTCATAAAGTGATGCTACTGATATATATGCAATAATAATAAAAAAAATCAATAAAAAATCGTTTTCCCACCATGTCGCTGACTACCATTGTATTCCAGTGTCATTAACTACAGCTCGACTAATATCTTAACATGTATTGTGTTGTATCATTGGGAAATAATTTTCAATGGTTCGAAATTTGCCTTCATTTTATCAAAATATATTTTACAGCCGAGGCTGGACTCGCAAGACCAAACGCTTGATACACAAACACGTGCATGTTTATATATGATTTACCGAAAAACCGTGTTTGTACGTTATACGTAACAAACTGAGGTTAGACTCACAAAGGCCCAATATACTACATTTGTAGATAATCAAACTCCAAGGGGGATAACTCAGACATGCCTACATCTACTGGAGTGTTAGCTGTCGGAATGAAACAAGTTTCCAACAACCAGCAAATGGGAGATGGATACAATCATGAATAAATATTAAACGGTCTGCAAATATTATAACATTCATGACGATTGCCTATCATACATTTCCTTGTCATGTCTGAGCGTGTTTCACCTGTAAACAAATGTCATTTATAGTAACCATAATATTGTAACAAGGCCGATCAGAGCTTAATTGCACTCTTTTCTATAACTTTACCAAATAATTCTGATAATAGGAGCATAAAAATATGTAAAAGTAACACAGTATATTGCTGGGTACTTTATTGTCTAACATATCCAACAAAGTCATTTGTACTTTAAAATAATTTGTTTTTTTTTCTTTCAACAAAGCGTAAACAATGTTAATGAATAAATGAATGTTAGTTAGCATACCCATTACGTCATTTCCGTCATGTTGTATATTTGTTTACCGACCCACATATCTGATATAAAGGTAAAACCCCATAACATGACGAAATGTAAAGATTAAGACCTTCCTAATGTGAAGATCCGGTTTGTCGCTTCCCTTTTACAAACCATTTTGTAGGAGTGGTGGCCTTCTATATATCGCTCACGCTTTGCCGATTGGTTTTATCATATAACGCAATCGGGACTTACAGTATACACACATGTGACCTGATAAAAACACGTGTTTAGAGGTGTAAACATCCTGTCGTGTATTTACCTGTGTATGTCCGGAAGTCACAAGTAGACCCGAAAGGGTTCATGACCCCATTTTGTCGTTGTGGTTTTAAGAGCTATTGTTGATACTGTAAGTGTTCTGTCTCATTGATGTATCATGCGTGTGTATGACCAAGCGAACGTGAGTCACTAACTGTATCTTACAGTCAATGGAAAATGTCTTCAAAACACAGCATGCCGTTGTGTGACGCAGTGTGTATTTATATCTTCTAAGATCTGGAAGAGCTAGACATTCTACTACTGTATTTTTACCACAACACTGTCAAAGTACGCCAGCAGACGGTTGTCATTTTATTTGTATCTAGATTCATAGTATTGTAGAATATGACGCCGGGACGGTCGCACTAAAAGTCAGCAGAGCCATGACATGAGTTTGCCATGTGCTGGTAGTGGGGCAGACGACACATTTTGACGGCAGGTTGATGAGGGTATGTGATGAAGACGAAAGTGTTCGCTTTGATGGGAGGATTTACGTCTCTCATGCAGGTCTTCGCCTTATGTACTCCATGGTGGGTGACCATCCAAAGGGATGACCGCCGGACTGTCTACGGCCTATGGTACACACTCTCTTGTGAAGTTTCACAAGGCGTGTCCTTCTGCAAGACGCTGTACCATCACGCGCCTCACGAGGAACATGACGTCATCGATGTTGTTTGTAAGTAAACTTTTAAAGAAAACGATGTATTTACTTATAAGATTGTTCTTAAATTTCTTATTTGTTATTTCTTTAACGTAAATCTATGATTATGCTGATTATGGCGTGCTAACGGACACTTTAAGTAACAAAACTATGAACGTTATAATGTATACTCTCAAAGAGCAGGTCTAGTATAACCTGATCTACGACTTGGTCTTAGGAAATGAATTTCACGTAATAGACAATACATCTGCATGTCGTTTAATTATCCCATTTTATTCTGTAGTGTTATATACTACCACTATTTGGCACATACGTCGCCAAATACTTGTTCGAGTCCCCTAAATAGTAACACAACCAGACCATATCCAATGATATACGCGACCTATTTTTCTGGTATGTATAATCGTAAGCCAGGTGTGTATGCCAGTAGTTGTAAGCCGAGGATCTTGTGAGCTTTATGTCGACCATAAACAAACAGACATGAACTGTTTATGACATACGATGATTCGCGTTACCTGTAGTGCTTATGGTATAATTATTAAAACCAACTTGCGAGATACACCTGAGATATGGTACAACGATTTTTACGTAAGCGAGATATGTCCTTGTTATTATACAGGGGCATGGTATATTGTTACTTTTGAGAAGGGGTGGGGAACAGGCAACATTGGAATTTAATGAATATGAAATCTTTAAAAAATCAATTTAATAAGGGAAAGTTTTTAAAAAATACTTTAAACACCTCAGGATGGATTAAAGTACACGTAACAAGTCCTCGTGTCCATATGCTGTTAGTACCTTCACGACACAATTCAAATTCTACTTTTCCGCTGATATCATCGTGTTTCTTAATTCTCCTTGGAAATTATTGAATTTTAGCTGTATTTATTTTCAGTTTAAACTTGATTTCATTTCTTTTCCATAATGCGTATTCGGTTTACTCTCTGACTATAATACGACATTGCACTCATCACAGTGGTCGGATGACTACACAAGGGCTGTTTTGAAACTTTCAATGTTGTATGTTGATTTCAAGATGTAACAAGAGCTGTATTAGGATAGCATATCTCGTATATGTATGTTTAAAACGTATTTCATGTGAATGAAAATAAGGTCTTTTGGGCCCCATAAATATAACAAATATGGTTCAGCATATTGGTGTTAATCCATGTTATTGCTTGAATAACAATAATAATGATCAACTGTTCCTTGACATTTTTGATCCGGTACTACTTCAAAGACGTTACTAAAAGAATTGAGCGCAAGACTTGCTCCCAAAATTTACAAGCAGAATATAACCTTTTTGAGCCGCAGAAATGTAAAAAGTATGGCTCAAACTATTGTTAATTAATTATCAACAGTCCCTTGACATTTGTGTTTCAGTAGTGTTTATAAAAACTGGCTAAACTTCCTCCTTCCTCTCCGTATAACACAAGCACGTTATAGGGACAAACAGGACCTTGAATTTATATTACACAATAATGATACGTTGTATCTTAACCATACAATAATTTCGACATCTCACAATAATGATACGTTGTATCTTAACCATACAATAATTTCGACATCTCACAATAATGATACGTTGTATCTTAACCATACAATAATTCCGACATTACACAATAATGCTGCGTTTTAACTTCACCAGACAATAATTCCGACATCTGACAATAAAGCTACGTTTTAACTTCACCATACAATAATTTCGCAGGAGAGCGAAATTTAGCGTAACCACAGGACAATTAAGGATGATAATCTGATACTATAGTATAATCATGCATTGTTACTTTGCGAAACAATCATTACTATGCCATACTATGATTATACATTATAACACTGAGAAATGTTTTCAAACGTTTATTCACGACTAAGTAGGTTTTTGTGATGCACAGGGTCTTCTATTTTGAAAGAAATAAAACTCATAGAAAGGTATTAATTTTGGGTTACAGGGTTCGCTGAATGGAAATTAACATAGAAAGGTATTAATTTTGGGTTACAGGGTTCGCTGAATGGAAATTAACATAGAAAGGTATTAATTTTGGGTTACAGGGTTCGCTGAATGGAAATTAATTTTCAAACTGTTGCCATAATTCTCATATATTAGATAGAATAAGTGGCATGTGTTGTCCTTATACGACGATATTGAATATTCATATTCCTGTAACCAATAAGACAAACGTATCTTTCGTGAACTTTACTACTTGAACTCGCGTGTTTTAAATGTGGTATTGGATAGCAAAGTTGTGTAACCCGCCCATACTAGTTAAGATAATGGGAGTAAATACCTTCTAATAAAAAGAAAAAATCGTCAACGCGAAGGGGTTGCTAAAGCAGGATAAGTCTGCTAGTCTGGAGTGTTCGGGGTTCGATTCGGATCAGTGGAACAAGGGACCTAACCGGTAGTCTGGGGTGATCCCTGTTGTGTTAGGATCGCTTAGACAAGATCAATTCGCCAGTTTTCATGAAGTGTTCAAAGTTGTGTTGATATCGCTACATCAGGATCAGCCTATTTGTCTGGACTATTCCGAGTTTGTTTTGGATCAATGAAGCAGAGACCACACCGCTGGAATCTCTACATCAGGATCAGCGCGATGGTCTGGACTGTTCCTAGTTTAATTTGGATCAATGAAGCAGAGACCACACCGCTGGAATCTCTACATCAGGATCAGCTCGATAGTCCAGACTGTTCCTAGTTTGGTTGGGATCAATGAAGCAGAGACCACACCGCTGGAATCTCTACATCAGGATCAGCTCGATAGTCCAGACTGTTCCTAGTTTGGTTGGGATCAATGAAGCAGAGACCACACCGCTGGAATCTCTACATCAGGATCAGCTCGATAGTCCAGACTGTTCCTAGTTTGGTTGGGATCAATGAAGCAGAGACCACACCGCTGGAATCTCTACATCAGGATCAGCCCGATGGTCTGGACTGTTCCTAGTTTAATTTGGATCAATGAAGCAGAGACCACACCGCTGGAATCTCTACATCAGGATCAGCGCGATGGTCTGGACTGTTTCGAGTATGGTTGGGATCAATGAAGCAGAGACCACACCGCTGGAATCTCTACATCAGGATCAGCTCGATAGTCCAGACTGTTCCTAGTTTGGTTGGGATCAATGAAGCAGAGACCACACCGCTGGAATCTCTACATCAGGATCAGCTCGATAGTCCAGACTGTTCCTAGTTTGGTTGGGATCAATGAAGCAGAGACCACACCGCTGGAATCTCTACATCAGGATCAGCTCGATAGTCCAGACTGTTCCTAGTTTGGTTGGGATCAATGAAGCAGAGACCACACCGCTGGAATCTCTACATCAGGATCAGCCCGATGGTCTGGACTGTTCCTAGTTTAATTTGGATCAATGAAGCAGAGACCACACCGCTGGAATCTCTACATCAGGATCAGCCCGATGGTATGGACTGTTCCGAGTTAAAGGAAGGGTTGTCGAGTGGTAGGTTATGTGATTTTACCAGCTCTATCAGACACTTGTCCACTCCGGATGTTACATCCTCTCTGTGTGACAGGAAGATGCTCTTGGCATTCCAACTATCATCATGACGAGGAGACACTTTTAACAAAATTTTATAAAAAGTGGGTGATAAATCACAGGTTTCTTGGCTGCAAAATCCCCCAGTAAACATGACGTGGTCGCCGATGTATTGGCCTTTTCCGGCGTCTATCGCTATGTGGAGTGTTCTCTGGAGGGCAAAAAAAACCCTGGACCGGTTTGTTTTTTTTAGCTTTTTATTTTAACTCTTATCGTATAATGAATAACAAAGCAGTAAGTGGTACAACACAAATTAAATTTCAATCAAAATGCTAGGCTACAACACAACGGAGTGTGGCATCAATAGAAGTACAACTGGTTTATAAGAACAACACTTGAAATCAGGCATAAAATATAACAATTTTGATTTATCAAAAGCGACATCACAGTCCACGATTTGTAAAATGTGTTTTGAATGCATATTCATGTCTATAACAAGTATTTCACTTTTATGAATAATGAAGAAAAACCACCTTCGCCTGTAAACATAAATGGCTTCCCCCCTGAATCTGTTGACGATTAATGTTATTTATTTTGTAAATCTGATGTTATCGGCGCTAAATTTGAGAAGGGCTTCCCGAGCCAAAGAAGTGGTCAAGCTGAACATTGGAAATCGACTGTGAATAGCGGGATAGCATAGAAACTAACTGGACGTATATAAGATACATACTATCAATAACAAAGTTAATGTTTTAACCGTGACATCCCTATAATACAAAGGGTAATAGACAATATCAAATAAATCAATGAGCGTCAGTTCAATGCCGGATTGCCACGCGTCGGGTGAGTATATTCGATTCGACGTTTTTTCAAAATAGCTAAAATTCCTTTTTCGTTGAATAACAGTTCTTATTTATCAAATGGCTTGACTATAGTGATCACGCGGGGCCAATACCTACACTGAGATTTATTTCCACTTGGTTTGTTGTAGGAGTCGTATGTTCTCGGAACGGCTTGTGTCATATGAAGACGGTCTTTACGGGTGATGTGCAACTGACTGACATTTTTATAGCGTCATCACAATGAAATAGTATAGCAAGGACCCCGTGTCATCACAACCGGTGATATAATATGTAGACAACATGAAGCGCTCATTTCAGCTAAACGTCAAAGTAGAGAGATGCATATACAAATATGTTTACCCAACTTAAACCTTCCCCTATGGGGCAGATAGTCGATCAATACTCGGACCATAACGATGTGTGCTTACGTAGTAGGGCATGAGGGGGGAAACGCAGATATAAAGAATAGAAGAGAACAATGTGTATGTTAGAAGGTAAGAATGAGTACATGTCATGCCGGTATAATTTGAACACCTTGTTAACCTTGTACAATACTGTTGAATATGCAGTTAGGACTGCAGGCTCAATTCTGGTCTCCTGGCTGTTATCTGATGACTTTTAACTGTATTTGTGTCCAGGCTGTCCTGTTTAAGTAGTGTTTCCCTATATCTGGACCTCTGTGTGATATTGAAAAGGATATGTCTGATATACAAGAACAGTTCAAATTGAACTTGTAACACGCGCATGAATTCCTTGGTGAATTAACAACTTTGTGTAAAGACGGTCTGTAACAGCTGACTGATAGTGTTTATTTATCGATATTTTGAGGGGACCAGGCACGGGAAATACGATCGGAAGGAAGCACGCTGACATTTTGTCTGAGTGTAAGGCCTCGTACTCTGTACTGAGTAAAACATTAAATATTCTGTTTATAATGTCATACATCGACTAGAGCCTGGGAACGTGGCTGTTCGTCGAACAGTGGGGAAGTATATTGCACTTGCACGAACTACAACACACTTAGGGTTAGAGGATACTCGGGTTACATATATCATCAGTTTAGTACATATATCTACTTAAACAACAAATGATATATGTTAAATGTGTATGATGATAGGGTGAGACGATACTCGGGTTGTAACAGGTTATACTAGATATACAGTAATCAGGGATATGTCGAAATGTCAGCGAATTTCTGACATCTATATGTAGGTGTGTTGAAGTATAAGAGCATCGCAGGGGTGATTTGTGTGAAATAGAAATACGTTTCAGATTGAATATGATAGGGTCAATTATGGCGACTTTTTCAGTTATACAGGTCATGTGTTTGATCCAAATACGTAAACCATATATTCTGGAAAAACGTATGTGAATTATCATAAAAAACAGCTTCGTATATGTATAATCTGTAAAGAATTATGATAATAAGCGATGTATATCGGTATGGTACAATCCACGATATTAAACCGGTATGGTACAATCCAAGATATTGTACCGGTATAGTACAATACACGATATTAAACCGGTATGGTACAATCCACGATATTAAACCGGTATGGTACAATCCACGATATTAAACCGGTATGGTACAATCCACGATATTAAAGCGGTATGGTACAATCCACGATATTGTACCGGTATGGTACAATCCACGATATTAAACCGGTATGGTACAATCCACGATATTAAACCGGTATGGTACAAACCACGATATTGTACCGGTATGGTACAATACACGATTTTAAACCGGTATGGTACAATCCACGATATTAAACCGGTATGGTACCATTCGCGATATTAAACCGGTATGGTACAATCCACGATATTAAACCGGTTTGGTAAATCCACGATGTTGTACCGGTATGGTACAATCCACGATATTAAACCGGTATGGTACAATACCCGATATTAAACCGGTATGGTACAATCCAAGATATTAAACCGGTATGGTACAATCCACGATATTAAACCGGTATGGTACAATCCACGATATTAAAGCGGTATGGTACAATCCACGATATTGTACCGGTATGGTACAATCCACGATATTAAACCGGTATGGTACAATCCACGATATTAAACCGGTATGGTACAAACCACGATATTGTACCGGTATGGTACAATACACGATTTTAAACCGGTATGGTACAATCCACGATATTAAACCGGTATGGTACCATTCGCGATATTAAACCGGTATGGTACAATCCACGATATTAAACCGGTTTGGTAAATCCACGATGTTGTACCGGTATGGTACAATCCACGATATTAAACCGGTATGGTACAATACAAGATATTGTACCGGTATGGTACAATACCCGATATTAAACCGGTATGGTACAATCCACGATGTTGTACGGTACAATACACGATATTAAACCGGTATGGTACAATCCCCGATATTAAACCGGTATAGTATAATCCACGATGTTGTACGGTACAATCCACGATATTGTACCGGTATGGTATATTACACGATATTAAACCGGTATGGTACAATCCCAGATATTAAAGCGGTATGGTACAATCCCCGATATTAAACCGGTATGGTACAATCCACGAGGTTGTACGGTACAATACACGATATTGTACACGGTATGGTACAATCCCCGATATTAAACCGGTATGGTACAATCCCCGATATTAAACCGGTATGGTACAATCCACAATATTAAACCGGTATGTTACAATTCACGATATTAAACCGGTATGGTATATTACACGATATTGTACCGGTATGGTACAATCCCCGATATTAAACCGGTATGGTACAATCCACAATATTAAACTGGTATGGTACAATCCACGATATTAAACCGGTATAGTACAATCCCCGATATTAAACCGATATGGTATGGTACAATCCACGATGTTGTACGGTACAATCCACGATATTGTACCGGTATGGTATATTACAGAATATTAAACCGATATGGTACAAACCACGATATTGTACCGGTATGGTACAATACACGATATTAAACCGGTATGGTAGAGTCCACGATATTAAACCGGTATGGTACAAACCACGATATTAAACCGGTATGGTACAATCCCCGATATTAAACCGGTATGGTACAATCCCCGATATTAAACCGGTATGGTACAATCCACGATATTGTACCGGTATGGTACAATCCACGATATTAAACCGGTATGGTACAATCCACGATATTAAACCGGTATGGTACAAACCACGATATTGTACCGGTATGGTACAATACACGATTTTAAACCGGTATGGTACAATCCACGATATTAAACCGGTATGGTACCATTCGCGATATTAAACCGGTATGGTACAATCCACGATATTAAACCGGTTTGGTAAATCCACGATGTTGTACCGGTATGGTACAATCCACGATATTAAACCGGTATGGTACAATACAAGATATTGTACCGGTATGGTACAATACCCGATATTAAACCGGTATGGTACAATCCACGATGTTGTACGGTACAATACACGATATTAAACCGGTATGGTACAATCCCCGATATTAAACCGGTATAGTATAATCCACGATGTTGTACGGTACAATCCACGATATTGTACCGGTATGGTATATTACACGATATTAAACCGGTATGGTACAATCCCCGATATTAAAGCGGTATGGTACAATCCCCGATATTAAACCGGTATGGTACAATCCCCGATATTAAACCGGTATGGTACAATCCACAATATTAAACCGGTATGTTACAATTCACGATATTAAACCGGTATGGTATATTATACGATATTGTACCGGTATGGTACAATCCCCGATATTAAACCGGTATGGTACAATCCACAATATTAAACCGGTATGGTACAATCCACGATATTAAACCGGTATAGTACAATCCCCGATATTAAACCGGTATGGTATGGTACAATCCACGATGTTGTACGGTATAATCCACGATATTGTACCGGTATGGTATATTACAGAATATTAAACCGATATGGTACAAACCACGATATTGTACCGGTATGGTACAATACACGATATTAAACCGGTATGGTAGAGTCCACGATATTAAACCGGTATGGTACAAACCACGATATTAAACCGGTATGGTACAATCCCCGATATTAAACCGGTATGGTACAATCCCCGATATTAAACCGGTATAGTACAATCCACGATATTGAACCGGTATGGTACAATCCACGATATTAAACCGGTATAGTACAATCCACGATGTTGTACCGGTATGGTACAATCCACGATATTAAACCGGTATGGTACAATCCCCGATATTAAACCGGTATGGTACAATCCCTGATATTAAAGCGGTATGGTACAATCCCCGATATTAAATCGGTATAGTAAAATCCACGATGTTGAACCGGTATGGTACAATCCACGATATTAAACCGGTATGGTACAATCCACGATGTTGTACCGGTATGGTACAATCCACGATATTAAACCGGTATGGTACAATCCACGATATTAAACCGGTATGGTACAATCCACGATATTAAACCGGTATGGTATATTACACGATGTACCGATAAATTTTAATTACGATTGACAATGTAACCAGAGTGGTATCTTTATTTTATCTGCAAAATGTGCATTACTAGGTACAGTTAATACTGAAGGATGCAGAAGAAATCACATACTTTACCCGACAATGACCAAATGGTACTTCTTAAAAGTCTATTAAGCGAAAAACCTTCACTTCCAGGCACACGTATATATTCGTATAAGAACTTTTAAACAATTGTAAACGAAAGATGAATAAACAAATGGTGTACCATTCTAAATGTATTTAGTAATCGTACGAACGGTTCGCTTACATGACGGTTTGGTCTGGGAAAGTAGAAGTTAACGTCCGGCTAACTGAGCCATTTACGCATCTTCAACTTTTCAAATTATCGATTCTGTGTATTGACAAACAAACAGAACTACCAAGCTGTGTTTGTCGTGTTGAGCTGGCCGATTGCTGTTCTCTGCACGCATTTTCCTCAGTAATTCAATCAACTCCGAGTGCCTTTACTTTTCCTGACATTGATTTTTGTCAGGTTTTAGTACCTCTTGGTGCTGAGTACCGCTCGTTGCTGTTTCTAGGATGATGGAAAAGCAACTCTCACTTGTTAAATATCTTCCGAAAGCACAGAAACGTGACTTTTTACCCCTGGGGTTGTTACATGACCTCCAGAAATAATAAAAGTATTGCTGACACTGACGAAATGGAGAAATATGATTTTAATGGTATTCCCACTTGGTTCATTTGAAATTTTAATGTTAAGAGGCCATGCGGAAGAGTCAGTGACATGAAATAGTTGGTCCCTGTTCATACCACAAGAAACCATACTCAAACATATAGCATTGTCTAACGAATTCAACCCATCACCGTTCGTAGTTCTACTCACACAAGAGAATTCAACCCATTTCCCTGTGTCGTCCTACGCACAAGAGAGAATTCAATCTATTTGTACTACGTGGTTCCACTGATATAAGAAAATTTAATTCATTGGCCCCGTCGATCTACTGGCACAAGGAACTATGGACACGAGACATTTCAACCAAACGTCATCTGTCGTCTGTTGACACTAGTGGGGTCAAGTGATTGCCTCCCCATTTTCTGCTGACATCTGTAGAGTCATCCCGATCCATGCAATGTCTCCCTTACGCCATCAGCACATGGTTATACGTTTAAATCTGTGGAATGAAAGAAAAAGAAATCGGTTTGTGAGTTGATATACGAGATCATTACATGTAACATTATAAAGTAAATGTATACGTGATTAAGAAATATGTCTAACTCGTGCGCGGGTATCTCATCCCAATTCCCGGACTTATAATAGTTCCCATGCACAAGTTAAGCTTTTAAAAATCTGCAAATTTGACTCCGCAAACAGCTCCTTGTAATCAGATCCTGTATGGTGTATCGATTTTCGATGATAACCTTATTTCTAGCGACCTTTGCGCTGATTCAGCATGTACAATAAACACTATAGTTTTCCCTCAATGATTAAAGACATTACTTAATACAACTCGATTGACTCTAGTCTTTCTCTAACGGGTACCACTATCATTTGAACAAATGTTCTCCCCTTTCTTTATTAACTGTGAGTGCCGAAAGAAATCTTGACCCCCAATACCCGCCATTTCATTTCTGAGATAGAAAAAATATAGTTATTTTCGAACAGTACAAATATGATTATTGAATGTAAAACTTCAATATAGATTTATAAAATGAACACTGAAGAAATAAGTTGTTGTTTTCCTATGTCCAGAATGTGTCTGTTTACTTTGTTGTTATATTGAATAGATATTGTTTAATCTCAGTTGACTGTTGAAGTATTCTGTTCTGTATTCACAACATTCACATACTGATGTTGGTCATAAAACTAGGTTGGGTTAGATTCATGAAGGTCGCACGAAGCCTGAAGGTCAACCAGGCGAATGCACTTACCCTTGAGGGTTTTAAAGTCAGACAGTGATATTTGGAAACCCAGTTAATGACGAAGACTTGCTATTAACTAACTTTTTTTACTACGTACAAATGGAAATGGCGTGCTTTTGAATAATGTAAATTGCACGATTCGCGAGTCCGCAGACTGTTTTCGATCAATAAGCAATCAAGTACTATATATAGGGGAATCACGCGTTTTGGGTTTTTTTTTTTTTTTTTTTTGGAAAAATATTTTGAAATATTTTTCTTGTAGGCTTTTTTACATGTACATTGTGTTTTATTTTTCGTCGTGGATAAAATATGGATACTTATTTTACATTTTAATTTTTATTTGTCCAGTCCTATGAGTAACAAACATCGCAACATGAATATGGTATTTATTCTAGTGTAAAATTCTGAGTAATCCGTTCAATCCATTATCACATAATTTCATTATGTGATCATTTATCGGTGTAAAATGATTTTAGGCAGACCGTCACATTCTGTTTTAAATTTGAGTAAAACAAAATGTTATGCGGCTGAAGCCAATATACATTTGTGTATGTGTTGTTTTACAACAATTTACATGTTTCGTAACAATGTAAATGTGTATTGTGTTACAACAATGTACATTTGTGGAGATGCTGTGATTATAGTGTGTCTGTTGGTGTATTAGAAATATGAGAGCAATATGTTTGTCTATTGTCATACTAGGAGCAGTCCAAAATCGATTGTGAATGCGAATTCAATTAATTGAAGGTTAGGTTTGCCTGGCTACATAATTGTTGTGTAGTTCTGCTAAATATCATACATAGTATGTCCGGAAAGACGGCAAATACGGATAGAAACGACTCGATTGCGTGAGCCATCCAAGATATGTCTGCTGGCACCATCACATTCTGCGCAATAAATGTACCGAAGATTTCCTGATTCTAAAATAACTATCACTTGTCTATAGTAAACCCTGCTCACTCAGAACAAATAGATTTCTTGACAACCTGCTTAAGCAGCTGAAACGTTTTCGTGTTCAGTATTAGGAATTCGGTTCACTGTATTTGTACTAGGAAATATGTAATTCCAGTCGTTTCCCATTTTGTCATTATGTCAAGTTTAATCTTTAAACGTCTTGGACTGGTTTTTGATTTAAACAACCTCAACGGTTATTCAATTTGTTAAATTTGAATTTTGTTTTGATTTACAGCTAATTTCTTGGAGTATGAGATCGAGACGATGGTGGGCGCATGCGTATGCCTTGCCGCCACAGCCCTTGGCACCATATACCGACATCGCGGAGCCAATAAAGATTCGCTCTCGTACGGCTTGGGTGGAACACTCTTGCTAGTCGCTTCAGGTATGACATTTGTATCGAAGATGTCAATTATGGCAACTTCCTCGGACCGTCAATAGCTGACGAGTTGTCTATTTGAGTTGTCTGTTTTCCCCGCTGGGGATACACTGCGCATTTTAATGCCCGCATTCCCCCTCGTGTCATACTAGTTCTCATACTTTTTTTCTCCGATTCAAGTGTTCATTCTTCACTACATTCCAAAAGGACCCTGTAATTAATCACAGTCGTTGTAACTGGTTCTATAAAGACGAATATGATTGAATATGTGTCGTAATACCAAAGACTTACGCTCGCCCGAATGATGGCGTTGATGGCAGATGTTTGTAGGTTCATCCACAACATAAATTATAATAACAATATTTCTAACAGATGATTTTGCCTGTTTGGATCGGGAGACTGGTGGGAACAAATTTCGTACTTAGATTTTTGTTATTCTATATTTATGATATTATTTCAAATGTGATATACTATAACAATCGTTAACTCAATGTGATATACTATTACAATCGTTAACTCAATGTGATATACTATTACAATCGTTTACTCAATGTGATATACTATTACAATCGTTAACTCAATGTGATATACTATTACAATCGTTAACTCAATGTGATATACTATAACAATCGTTAACTCAATGTGATATACTATAACAATCGTTTACTCAATGTGATATACTATAACAATCGTTAACTCAATGTGATATACTATAACAATCGTTAACTCAATGTGATATACTATAACAATCGTTTACTCAATGTGATATACTATTACAATCGTTTACTCAATGCCATTACTTGCTATGTCTCGATTACTGAAGATGTTCGAAGATTGCATTGTGATGGAGTACAATAACTGAAGCAAGATTGTGAGATAAAGTGAAAGAGTTTTGATATTTTTAGCATGGTTGTGGAGTGAAAATAAAGTAGTTTGATTATACTATAATGTACTATGGTTGTGACGGTACAATAACGTTACAGTTTCTCTGAGATTGAACCATTGTACGATTCCTTCATTTTCATGATTAAGATGTATAAAGGTTTGATATAACACGACACATCGTATATCATTTGTAGTGTTGCATCTGTTCTATAACAGTTATAGACTTGTATATGTTTCCATACCTACAATAAAATATATGTTACATTTGTTATCAGGGACAACAGTCTGGGTAGCTATAGGCAAACTTATAAAGGAGAATATTGACCTGGCTGGACATGAGACTATAGACATTCCTTGGTCACTCATCATATCGGCGCTGTTTAGTACTGTTCCATTTGTCCTTGCTGCCGTTACGATCCCCTTATTGGTTGCGAACTTCCGTGAATTGAAACGAGACAGAGTGGCCGCACGTGCTTTGGAGGACAAGATTCAATCGAGCACGGCAAACCTTTACACGACGGACATAAGTATGGACCGCCTTCCTGGGTACCACAATATGGGAACGTCACTGACGCCAGCTCCAAGTTTCTCAACACTTGACTCAACGGCTTTTCCAGGCGATCCCGTGACGACAGAACCAATCAAAAGCGGCGAGATTTTCCTGTGATATAAGTAGTGTTTAATGTGATATATTTAACTGTTATTATGTAATTCTGAGCTGGTTTCTGTTATTTGTTGGTGTAGAAGTATCAGATGTCAAACATCTAAGTGATTCATAGTTATTTTGATAAAAATGGCTATCAGTTACAACTACATGTCCATGTATTACTTTTATGAATTCCTATAATTTGACATTATTCCTAAAAATGTGCCATGTTTTTTTAGCTTAAATTGTGACATGTACATCTATATGGTATTTAATTAACACTGATCAATTAAATTATCTGCTAATATCATAATTGTTTAATCATAACTGAATGAAAAAAATGTATCTTTGAGAATCAGTGAATAGAAACAATACCATTTATAGACAATATCGATATCATGTGAAATCGACATAGAAAGCTGTTGATTACATCGGCGAAGTGATGACAACAAAAAGTCTATCTACTTTTGCTACATCGCTATTCTTCTGGTGATTAACATTTTACAAACGAATGATATGTTTTATTGATAAAATTCATGGATCTTACTCACTAATTAATGTACAGAGATTCCCAGCGAATGTCTACATACAGAGCAATGCACGTGTCATTCGCCGAGTAATGACTTGTGCATGGTGCAGAAATGTACATCCGACATTCAGTAATGCATGTGCATCTAAACAGCTACATCTGTAGTGCGCAGACGATGCTTTATTATTGTAACAATGCCAGAGATTGTTCTTACAATGTAGGTGTGAGAAAGTACCGTATTTTTTGTCATTTATCTGTGAGCAGTCTGGCACAATGTAAACAAATCTTAAGTTACCTGTCGTGTTCACAGTCGATCAGAACATACTCCAAAAACACGTACATGTATGTTAGGATTAGAAAGACAAATGTAAGGAATACCTATTATTGATCATAAAACTACAGTGATTGTGTGATGAAGGATGATACAAGAGTGATTGTGTGATGGAGGGTGATACTAGAATGATAATGTGATGAAGGGTGATACTAGAGTGATAATGTGATGAAGGGTGATACTAGAGTGCTAATGTGATGAAGGATGATACAAGAGTGATTGTGTGATGAAGGGTGATACTAGAGTGATAATGTGATGAAGGGTGATACTAGAGTGATAATGTAATGAAGGGCGATACTAGAGTGATAATGTGATGAAGGGTGATACTAGAGTGATAATGTAATGAAGGGCGATACTAGAGTGATAATGTAATGAAGGGCGATACTAGAGTGATAATGTAATGAAGGGCGATACTAGAGTGATAATGTAATGAAGTATGATATTGCAGGGGGTTGAAGTATGATATTACAGTGGGTTGAAGTATGATATTACAGTGGGTTGAAGTATGATATTACAGTGGGTTGAAGTATGA
Organism: Ylistrum balloti; assembly: GCF_031769215.1. NCBI lineage: Eukaryota > Metazoa > Mollusca > Bivalvia > Pectinida > Pectinidae > Ylistrum > Ylistrum balloti. Next base: position 29,797 of record NW_026782899.1, on the reverse strand, counting down.
TATTGCAGTGGGTTGAAGTATGATATTACTGTGGGTTGAAGTATGATACTACAGTGGGTTGAAGTATGATATTACTGTGGGTTGAAGTATGATATTGCACTGGGTTGAAGTATGATATTACTGTGGGTTGAAGTATGATATTGCAGTGGGTTGAAGTATGATATTACTGTGGGTTGAAGTATGATATTGCAGTGAGTTGAAGTATGATACTACAGTGGGTTGAAGTATGATATTACAGTGGGTTGAAGTATGATACTAAAGTGGGTTGAAGTATGATACTACAGTGGGTTGAAGTATGATATTGCAGTGGGTTGAAGTATGATGTTACAGTGGGTTGACGTATGCTATTGCAGTGGGTTGAAGTATGATATTACTGTGGGTTGAAGTATGATATTACAGTGGGTTGAAGTATGATATTACTGTGGGTTGAAGTATGATATTGCACTGGGTTGAAGTATGATATTACTGTGGGTTGAAGTATGATACTAAAGTGGGTTGAATTATGATATTACAGTGGGTTGAAGTATGATACTAAAGTGGGTTGAAACTGTGGGTTGAAGTATGATATTACAATGGGTTGAAGTATGATATTACAGTGGGTTGAAGTATGACACTACAGTGGGTTGAAGTATGATATTACTGTGGGTTGAAGTATGATACTAAAGTGGGTTGAAGTATGATATTACTGTGGGTTGAAGTATGATATTACTGTGGGTTGAAGTATGATATTACTGTGGGTTGAAACTGTGGGTTGAAACTGTGGGTTGAAGTATGATATTACAATGGGTTGAAGTATGATATTACAGTGGGCTGAAGTATGACACTACAGTGGGTTGAAGTATGATATTACTGTGGGTTGAAGTATGATACTAAAGTGGGTTGAAGTATGATATTACTGTGGGTTGAAGTATGACACTACAGTGGGTTGAAGTATGATACTATATTAAGTTGAAGTATGACACTACTGTGGGTTGAAGTATGATATTACTGTGGGTTGAAGTATGATACTACAGTGGGTTGAAGTATGACACTACAGTGGGTTGAAGTATGATATTACTGTGGGTTGAAGTATGATACTAAAGTGGGTTGAAGTATGATATTACTGTGGGTTGAAGTATGACACTACAGTGGGTTGAAGTATGATACTATATTAAGTTGAAGTATGACACTACAGTGGGTTGAAGTATGATATTACTGTGGGTTGAAGTATGATACTACAGTGGGTTGAAATATGATATTACAGTGGGTTGAAGTATGATACTTAAGTGGGTTGAAGTATGATATTACTGTAGGTTGAAGTATGATACTACATTGAGTTAAAGTATGACACTACTGTGGGTTGAAGTATGATTATAAGTGGGTTTTGATCTATCAATATTCTAACTATCCTTTACATATACCGCCGCCATTATTCACATGTACAAGAAGAGTCCTGAATATATTCTATATATACTCATATATGAACAGTTCGCTGACTTTGCATTTAATAAATTGTTTAAATATTTGGAAGCACCGTATATTAAGAAAAAAATGTATGTTTGTTGCAACTTTCTTCTTTCCTTGGAGATAGTATGAATGTGAAAGTATTTTGAAAAATTGTGTGAATTGTTGTCAAGCGAAATCAAACACTTGGGTGTGTAAAGGGAGATCACTCTTGTTGTAACCCTCATATGTACTTATCGTGCCAAGACACATTCTAAACCCATGGCACTTACTACATGTTTTTTTTTTATTATGTGAAGCTCCATCGTTGCTTTGCTTTTATTCATCTGTTACTGATTTATGCAATACAAAATAAAATGGATTAAACAGTCGTGTTTACATTTTTCACCAGGTACTGAAAAAAGAAAGCGTTCGTATTTCGATGTACGTTCATTATATTGGCTATCTGTCGGCGATTGTTATTCCTACTAAATACGAGCAGATGGTTATCATGGATTTCAATACTTGGACATTGAATGGATCTTCCCCGATTTTTTTTTAAATCAGATATCCCTAGGATACCATGTGAGAACAAGGTAGCGAATAAAATGTCAATCATAAAAATCATATGCGATGGAGGTCACAAACATCCCCATGTGATCTTAATTCCCAATTAATATCACGGATATTGTCATCTCTCATTTGGATCATTTACTGACAGAAATGTTGGGAATACCAGCAGTAAATTTTACACACTTAAATATTCAATTCCAGTTAAAGCTAATTAATTCTGGAAATGATTTAATTAAAACAAATCAACGCAAAAGATTGACTCGGACATAGATAGAAATTGATTTTAATTTCAGTGCAGGAGGAGAGCTGACACAAGTAACTGTAATTCTTTATTATAGGATAACTAAAACAACTGTATTTGAATTTTATTTCGTTTTCATTTTCTTATAGATATATATATTCAAAAATATATTTACAATAATTGACATATATAAAGTGTGAAAGTTGGAAAGTAACCGTGTTCTTGGGCAAATTGATTTCATATACGCTGGTACATCTATATAGATATAATGTGAAATATATATATATGCATATTGCGTGTATATTTAGTGTTCATAAGTTATACAAACTGTCATGTTTGACATTGTATGAAGATCTATATCTTAACATAACTCCTAACTTTCTTGTAACATTGACAATGTAACAGGATATGGATTTCGAATCTATTGCCAATATCGTGGAATTCTTCCCTTTTGATATTCAACATCTTCCTTATTCCAGCTACAGCTATATATCTATTTGTTCTTAACCTTCATAACTCTTTCGTTGTCATCCAAAATTTCAAAACATATTTATTCCTAAATACAATCATTTTCGTATATTCTATAACACGTTTTTTAAGGTCTTTAACATCACTATTCCTTTTCTGCTATTTTTTTAAAATCAAAATTCAAGATTTATTTGCTTACGAACAACTAAGTGTAAAAATGAGTACGTGCCAAACTTGCAATTAAAGTCGAGAAATCACCATGTCTTACTTGGTCGACCTGTAAAATTTAAATAATATATAATAATAATATAAATAATAGGCAAACAAGTCTTTGTTACAGTGATATATATATCAAAGACTTGTTTCCCGATTGATAGTAGTGTAAGGATTCGAAATATGTAAAAATAGAGAAAAATATTGTTTTTATTTCACTTTTTATCCGCGTCTAGGACGCATCAGGTCTTTACGCGTCATACCTCTTTGAACCCCAGTAGTCTGTATGGACATTGTTGTCATGGCACGAGTTTTCCTCTACTTCAGGGGTCCCCAGCGGGGATGTGCTCTTTCCGCTTATACTACGAGATGTCGTTTCAGGCTAAAATACCAAAACCACATTAGTACTTAAGTCAAAACACCTTATTGAAAACGAATGTTTTAATCCTTATGTGCATTTTTTAACTTGATTGTGAAATGAACTTTCGTTGCACAGAAGTTTCTCGACCCCGTGTTAGGCCTAGGATTTCGTGCGCACGAGGTTCTGTGGTAGCCGCTCACTACTCACCAAGAGTAGTATTGTCACCGGCAACTCTTCAGATGCTAACATGGATTTCGGAAGGATTGGCAAAGTAAACTTGGGGCTCGGCATTATAGCCCTTCTGTTGGAGATCATGGGGTTCGCAACTCGGGGATGGATACGCTTCAAAATACAGTCGCCGAATATTAGTGATGTCGAACGGAAACTAGGGTACCAGCCAATGGAATCTGTATTTGAAATTGGACTTTGGACAACAACATCTTGTTTAAATGGGTTATGCATTACGGTCAAGAACAGCGAATGGGATACCATAGAATCTATTCAGGCATGTAAGTACTTTGTATAAAATGTTTTAATGACCAAATGCATTATCGTTCTCATGAATCTTCACAAGAGAGGACGTATTTATGTATACAATGTACGGAATGGTTTCTCCTGTAGTAGTTAAAAGTAAAAGATACACATACTTATTAGCATATGCGGCCTGTTATCCTCTGATTTTGCTCATTTTTTTCATATATCGTTTTTGTAATATACCATTGATCTTGTCCTCCCTATTCCGACTTTAAAACCTGTTAAACTGATATACGTGATAAAGAGTGTCTTAAATTTCTTTTAATTCCATGAGGGTTTTATGCAACTCGTCCCGTGCTTACAATTTTCGACCTTCACAGCTCTCTAATATGGAAACTTTATAAACACGCTTCATAAAATTTCGTACGAGATAAAAACTCTATTAAGAACTTATATTTATTACATAAAGTAACAATTAAAATCGTAAAATACACAAACTTGTATACCACATGTACCCGAACTTCTGTGTCTTGGGTTTTACAGTGCTTTGCCAATTAAGGGGTTGAGGAAGCCAGCAGCACTGAACGGGAATGATTGTAGGCTGCACAGGAATAAAACTACTATGTTTATAAATTAGACATGCAAGTGGTAGTCAGATTAAATAACATTAATTTTAGGATTTTTTTACGTCGTCATATAACATATTCCACTAGTAATCAAGAAGTGTTGTAACTTTCGGATCAGAAAAAGATAAAACAGTAATGTGATAAACAGTATGCAGTTTATACTAAAAATACACCAGCTCTTTAGCTTCTGGTCAGACAGTATCCATCTGAAGTGAGCCATATTTAGAAATTTGCTTTATTTGAAGGAAAGCATAGTGAATAGTCTTCCATATACGAGTTATCTCCCCATGCAGAGTTCTGGGCCCGTATTCATGAAACCGTTGTCATACTCGAGCATGAATTTTGTGCTCAAGTCTTATGTCTTGTTTAAGTTAAAAATTAATAAATAATGCTGATTTTGCCGAAGATTAAAAACAATTTTGAAAGACTTCAAAGCTATATTCAAGGTTTAAATTTGACATTTGTATTTCATATGATTTCAGTGAATTATAAAAAAAAAGTTTGCTTAAGCACAAAATTCCTGCTTGAATAAGAATGGTTTCATGAATACGGGTCCTGATGACAGGGATTGTGAAAAGTAAGTTGTTAGTTGACAATTTTTCGTTTCATCTTTCCTACAGATGCTGATGTTTTCAATATAAGACAATACCAGATCCTGGCTTCAATGGCGATTGGCTTCAGCGCCCTCGGCGTGCTGTTTCTCGTGTTCCACTTCAAACGACCGGTCCTCGTCAACAAGTGTAACGGTCTTCTTTCTGCAGGATGTTTCATCATTGCAGGTAAGTTTCTCTAAGCGTTGTTGTCAAAAATGCTTTGTTCTTATCTTTGTCATCAGGAGTATGTTCGAACCTCGCTTTGTCATAACGGGTACATGATTTCCTAGCTTTGTCACCAAGGTACGTACGATCTTTGTCACCAAGGTACGTACAAACATAGCTTTGTCACCAAAGTACGTACGATCTAGCATTGTCGCCAGGGTACGTACAGTCTTAGGTTTGTCACCAGGGTACGTACAGTCCTAGGTTTGTCAATAGGGTGCGTACGGTCCTAGTTTTGTCAACAAAGTACGTACGATCCTAGCTTTGTCACAGGGTATGTACGGCCCCAGCTTTGTCACCAGGGGTACATACAATGCCAGCTTTGTCACCAGTGGTATGTACGTCCCTTGCTGTGTCACCAATGAACGTTGAATCTTAACTTTGTCACCATGGGTAGATGTGGTCTTTTTCCACAAAGCAACCTTTGATTTTAATGTTTTGTATTCATGGGTAGATGTGGTCGTCTTTACAGAAGGGATTCTTTCCCTTATATAATACTCAACCTACGAGTATGTGTTTTTCACACTAGGCAAAAATATCTCCATAACGAAGGACCTTCTCTATATTGTCAAATGTAATTCCAAAAATCCTATGCTAGATCATCATACACAGACTGCAAGTTACGAAGAACACTACGCAGTGAAGGTTTGTTACGTGGCGTGTTATATTCTAAAACTCTGCTTCATATTTGTATATTCACACGATTTTCTGACTATCGGTCTGTCTTTTATGTAAAATATGCCAAGATGCATTCAGCAAACGAGACTGAAATTGATATACACATTGGAATTTACATGACTAATTTTAAAGTAACAGAAAATACCCATTTCATCATCGGATACATACGAATCCGACTGTTCAAGTCATCGTTCATCCATGACACTTTTGTCTGGCAGTCAGTCGTCCGTCCTTAAACAATATTGTAATCACTATATGTATTTCCTGGGAACTGTAAGGATCTCAAATTTCCTTTTTGATTTTCCAATTTGTCCTTGGCAGTCTTTTCAATTTTGAAACTGATCAAAAGAACGAATTGGCCGGCAGGCGGCCAATCCTATCGACATTTATTTTTTTTAATATTTGATCAATTTTACATAAACAGATGTACATAGGCAAGGTTCATGATATTACAACATATTGAAAGCTAATAATATTAAAAGGAGAAAAGAAGGCAAAGACCCATCGTATGAAGAAATTGTATAGATCACAAGGATGAGCGCCAATATCCCCCTATAGTGTGTAATCACATTCAAAGGTCAGAGGTTAAAACAACACTTAAACGATCGCTTACTTAATAAATTTCTAGAACGCCTAGAATCATGATATTTGGCTAGAAGGCTCATGTGATGAAGCCCAACGACATGAAACTTGAACGGCCTGGACCCATGTTAAAAGTCGATGGGTTCTGATAAGTTATAACAGCCGATTCGACATGGTCATTGGTTGGCAATTTCGTGGGATAAAGTTTGCAAAAAGTTGTCATTGTCCCATGTTGTCCTATATTGAAGGTCACAAAAATCAATAGTGTAAAAATAGTACAACTTTTGATTCCTCAGATTAACGAAAAGGGCCTATAATCACGATGGGTAGATTCCTTGGAGGCAGCCAAACAACGTTTGCGAAAACAAATTACCCTCACTAATATTCAAGATCAAAGGTGTCGTTTGTAAAAATTCTGTTTATGAATCACAGTATTTGGTTGGCAGGTTCCTGGTTTAAAACCCAATAAAGTTTTCGAAAAAGCCCTTAATCCTTTCTCAGTGTTGTTGTTATAAGTATATATGTTTCAGTATAGATCTGTCCGAATATGATTCATCATTAATGATTATGGAGTACAAGTTAACTTGTTTGTGTACTTGGTTTATATAAATTGAATTCAGACGTACTGTGAAGGTCAAGGATGCGAGAGATAAATGTATTTGTTTTAAAAAAGTAAATACCATGCTAACTGTTCTCTTGTGATAGTAATAATAAGTTATTAATAGTGATTTCTTTTCATACAAGTATCTTCTGGTTTTCTAACTTCACGATGACGGAAGTTTTTTTCTTATGAAAATAAGATTTATTTGGTTAGTATTGTATGTAAAAGAAAACATAGAGGGTCACCAGATTTGTAAACGGATGAGAAGGATATCGGTATCACCTAGCCCTCAAAACCTGACTGACCCTTTAGAATTCCGATGATTGCCAGTAACAAGTCAAAATACTAGTGTATGTGGCTTTAAGTTACACGATATATAAACTGTTTCTTGTGTCTGTCTGTTTAGGTGCCTTGATGTGGTATGTGGTCGGAAAGTGTGCTAATCTAGCAACGAACCTTCACCCAACTCTGTCCTACACCGAGGGATTGACCGCCATGGCTCCTTACTCTGTCGTCGTCGCTGCCGTTGGAGCCGCGACCGCGTTTGTCGTGGCGACCTTGACCTTGGTGGAGGTGTTCTATACTTCCTGTTTAAGTGAAGGTGGCATCATCATCAGTAGATTCCCCACTGGTCAGCAGCACACTCTTCTGAATATCAATCATCAAGGAAATCCCATGGCACCTCCTATGGCTTCTCAAACCACTCACATCGGAGTCACTATGCACCATCCCCGTGTTTAATTTAGTCGGTAGATGGCGGTCCCTGTAAATAGTGCAAAACTTGACAACTATTGGCGAAATGTCCATGTATAATAGATCGACGATATCCTGACAACCTCATCTTAGTAACTTATTCTAGACCTGTAAAACAGTTTGTTAAATAGGCGGATGTTTACAATTCTACTTAGAAAGCTGAGAGAAATGATAAATTAAAAAGTTGATAATTATGTCCTTGGTTGACGAAGAAGTTTGAAAGGTTAACCTTGAGTGATGTGTTGTTAAATAATTAGGAAAGTGTCAACTAAAGTTGAAGTTCGAACATTATAGAACATAGCATTTACCAATTTGAATATGACAGAGCTCGCAAATTACCAGTGAATAATCTTGCACTAGTGTTCAAGTGAATCAATTTGTACGAGTGCATGTCAACGCCTATCGATGTAGAATATATCCGTGCTTACCTGTAAATACGTTTGTATGAGTGTTAGTCAGATTAGAATATAGAGCTTGATGTCCAGTGAATTAGTCGGTACTAGCAGTGCTCAAGAGATCAAGTTTTTGCGAGTGTTTTGGTTACCATTGTCCAATGTATGAATTATTGTTTACATGCGGATAAGTGTATACATGTGCAGTTTGGTTATGGAACTGTATGTAGTATTTAATGATATGTTGATACATTTTTCACGTGCGCTCTTTAGGGGATGTTGCATTTCATTTCGTTGGAATAAGTTTACGAGTATTTGCTTGATTACCAGAGGAGTTGGCAGCGAAATTATTTCCCGAAATTTCTGTTGATATGTATTCGTGTTGTTGTTCCACGCAATAAAAGCAGGTACAAAATTCATCATCAATCTTTTGTATTCCTGTTCTTTGTTATATTTTTATGGGGCACTATAATCAGACAGTCGCTGCATTCCATTTAAAACAATATGATATAATACAGGTGGGCTACTGGCTTATAATGTGCATGTTTTCTATTTCGGGACATTCTTTCGGATTTGTAATGTCAGACGTTCTACAGTAAAATCATCGACTGGAACTTTTGTCTGGGATGATTACAGAATTATAATCTTCAGCTGGTAGTGTAAGTGAGCTGTTTGTTAGAGATTTCAATCACTCTCTTTTTTGGATGGTTTCATTGACAGAGCTATTACACTATGCACTGGTCATTTCTCTGACCGTGTAGTCATCGAATGGTCACACTCTAATCTTTTACTGGTTGTGTTATAGGATGATGGTGAATGTGTAGTCATCGAAACGTCACACTCTAATCTTCTACTGGATGTGTTATAGGATGATGGTGAATGTGTAGTCATCGAAACGTCACACGCTAATCTTCTACTGGATGTGTTATAGGATGAAGGTGACTGTGTAGTCATCGAAACGTCACACTCTAATCTTCTACTGGATGTGTTATAGGATGAAGGTACTTCTACTGTGTAGTCATCTCACACTCTAATCTTTTACTGGTTGTGTTATAGGATGAAGGTGAATGTGTAGTCATCGAAACGTCACACTCTAATCTTCTACTGGATGTGTTATAGGATGATGGTGAATGTGTAGTCATCGAAACGTCACACGCTAATCTTCTACTGGATGTGTTATAGGATGAAGGTGACCGTGTAGTCATCGAAACGTCACACTCTAATCTTTTACTGGTTGTGTTATAGGATGATGGTGAATGTGTAGTCATCGAAACGTCACACTCTAATCTTCTACTGGATGTGTTATAGGATGATGGTGAATGTGTAGTCATCGAAACGTCACACGCTAATCTTCTACTGGATGTGTTGTAGGATGAAGGTGACTGTGTAGTCATCGAAACGTCACACTCTAATCTTCTACTGGATGTGTTATAGGATGAAGGTGACTGTGTAGTCATCGAAACGTCACACGCTAATCTTCTACTGGATGTGTTATAGGATGAAGGTGACTGTGTAGTCATCGAAACGTCACACTCTAATCTTCTACTGGATGTGTTATAGGATGAAGGTGACTGTGTAGTCATCGAAACGTCACACTCTAATCTTTTACTGGTTGTGTTATAGGATGAAGGTGACCGTGTAGTTACAGAAACGTCACACTCTAATCTTCTACTGGATGTGTTATAGGATGAAGGTGACCGTGTAGTTACAGAAACGTCACACTCTAATCTTCTACTGGATGTGTTGTAGGATGAAGATGACTGTGTAGTCATCGGAATGTCACACTTTAAACTTCTACTGGTTGTGTTATAGGACGAAGGTGACTGTGTAGTCATCGAAATGTCACGCTGTAATCTTCTACTGGATGTGTTATAGGATGATGGTGAATGTGTAGTCATCGAAACGTCACACGCTAATCTTCTACTGGATGTGTTATAGGATGAAGGTGACTGTGTAGTCATCGAAACGTCACACTCTAATCTTCTACTGGATGTGTTATAGGATGAAGGTGACCGTGTAGTTACAGAAACGTCACACTCTAATCTTCTACTGGATGTGTTATAGGATGAAGGTGACCGTGTAGTCATCGAAACGTCACACTCTAATCTTTTACTGGTTGTGTTATAGGATGATGGTGAATGTGTAGTCATCGAAACGTCACACGCTAATCTTCTACTGGATGTGTTATAGGATGAAGGTGACTGTTTAGTCATCGAAACGTCACACTGTAATCTTCTACAGGATGTGTTATAGGATGAAGGTGACCGTGTAGTTACAGAAACGTCACACTCTAATCTTCTACTGGATGTGTTGTAGGATGAAGGTGACTGTGTAGTCATCGAAATGTCACACTCTAATCTTCTACTGGATGTGTTGTAGGATGAAGGTGACTGTGTAGTCATCGAAACGTCACATTCTAATCTTCTACTGGATGTGTTGTAGGATGAAGGTGACTGTGTAGTCATCGAAACGTCACACTGTAATCTTCTACTGGATGTGTTATAGGATGAAGGTGACTGTGTAGTCATCGAAACGTCACACTCTAATCTTCTACTGGATGTGTTATAGGATGAAGGTGACTGTGTAGTCATCGAAACGTCACACTCTAATCTTCTACTGGATGTGTTATAGGATGAAGGTGACCGTGTGGTCATCGAAACGTCACACTCTAATCTTCTACTGGATGTGTTATAGGATGAAGGTGACCGTGTAGTCATCGAAACGTCACACTCTAATCTACTGGTTGTGTTGTTAGAACTTCTATTCTGTTGTATGCTTTATACGTTTTGTTTATAGGCGATAATGCATGTAAGGTACTGGAGTTTGTTTGGGTATTAGTATCATTGAGAATGATGGAAGTTTCTGTACGATATTATCCACGAACGGAAAAATCTGGAAATCAAGTTTAGAAGATATGTACAAATGTACAAGCCTACATTTTTTTTATTCTGATAGCTTTAGTGTATAACGTATGAATAGCCGACGACCCACCTGTTATAATTTTGTCTCTACAATACTATTAAATTATATATGTTGATTACTGGCATTTTGCCACGGTCTGTGGACATGTTCCACATTTCGGTAAATTGTAGTGCGTCTTTCGTCAGCTTCTTACAATGTTAAATCAAAAGATCCTTATTGTGCGTAAAATTCCTCAAATCACACTTTGAAATTCTATTTAGCCAAATGAAAAAGCCTTAAGTTATTCCAACTTACATTCATCACTCTTGTTAGCCCAGATTGAAATGTGTAAGGGAGTCTTTCTCAGTGAAGCAATAAGGTACCTGGGGGAAACCCACGTGGTCGGGCAGGTGACTATAGATGTACGGTTCAGGTCAGTTCTTTATTCTCATAACTTGATACATAAGTGTTGAGAAGGTACAACATGTGATTATACAGTAATGTATAGATAGCCTACACATTCTATACAATGTACAACAGGTTACCCAGGAGGGTTTTGTTTATCTTTAAGAATAGTAAGAAATTTACATACGGTAGGTTGTGCAATGTACTGAAGTTTGAACAATTCATCAAGTTGTAAAAATTAATACAATTTGGTATGTTACGATATCGAGGGTGAATATATAAATTTCTGTACTGTACCAGTTCTGGATTCTGGCATTTAAATAATAAATGGAATTCATCCCCTATTTCATTTGAATCACATATCAAACACTTCCTGTCTTCTCTGGGTACATTTCTCCTCTTCCAGTTTCTATGGGGAGATAATATGTAATATGTGTTCATTCTTTATCCATGTGCAAGGTTACGTCTAATCATCTAAATAACCTCTGGTTAACTGTAAGGTCAAAACCCGGATAAACTGTCAGTTACAAACCAAGCGACATAAAATTATTCCAATATATAGTATGCTAGCGTGTTAGATTTAGAAGTTGGTTTAAAAGTGACTTACGTGAAGGTCACAATTAAATTTGTTTTTGTTGGGCAAGATTGTACACCCGCTGAACCATGCAAACCTTCAGACCTTTCGTTAAAAGAGTGTTTAGTATAAGTATAAATTATATATTATAACTTTTGATCTCACCACGATACTCGGAAATGTAATGACAGTGCCGTTTGAAGATAACACGTATATTCACCTGGTATGATAGGATGGGTATACTTGGTTATAGTCACAAGGGTTTTAGACTAGTCTATACAACTACCCGGTTGAGTGAACAGGCTAGGCTTACACTATTGTGGACGATTGACTGTTGTCACGATTTCTATGTCCGTATGTTTATTAATAGTGATGACTGGTAGCCTTCCCATTGGCAAACCCGATCTATAATACAGGACTAGTCTACGATAGTAATAATGAATAACAACGAAGCTACGAATATTTTTAAAACCAACCGATCTACTCTGTATAAATGAAGGAAATCCAGGGTTTACCTGTGCGTCACCGTCTTGTGTGTAGGGCATATACATAATTAGTAGAGCTATCCGTCAGTATTGATCGTCCCGTTCAACAAGGTACATCTATCGCAGCCTCACCTGGTGGACACAGGTAGCAACGCTAGTCAGCATCTTCTAGTACAGCACCAGTCAGCTCCCGGCAACAACACAGTGGTTACTGTTTCAGAGGAGTGAATAACACCTTTGTTTCGGAATGGAGGTTTCTCGTCAGCTTCTCGTTATTGGGTTGCTTGCCAGCTTGGGATTGTTGATGAAGATAGTAGTGTATACTAGCCCCGGATGGGCTGGTGTCCATATTCCATTGAAAAAAGCCCCAGAGTTTATCGGTGATGACATGATAATGCCGCCTTGTGATGATGGAAGTATGAATGCCGCTGTTCCAGAAGATGCCCAGACAGACTCGATGCGTCCGCGCCTTCCTCCTTGCGACTTTGTGAAGGCTGAGAGAAAGGGAATGATGATGCCTGTTGAGCACAGAAGACATAAACACCACTGTGGTCCAGGTATTCACATGTCCCTTGGTTTGTGGTATACCGTCACGTGCTCTAAAGTCGGTAGCGAAAACGAAAAAGACGGCCCAACACCAATGCCCGGGAAAATGATGATTGATCGTAAGAAGCGAAGTCATCACGATAGCTCCGAAGAGGTTGATGATGGCGATTATGACCATAAAGATATGAGAAAGGAGTGCCACGTGAAGTCATACAAACACACGGATGAAGTCGTTCAAAGTCTCCCCTCCGAGATGACTTCCCTGGGAGAAATAGTACAGAACGTTGCCCGTAAGTATTTTAGCCAATTTTTTCAAAAGCTGTATATCTTGATTGAGGAGCCATTATCCGGGCAGCAGGAAATCAATAAAATAAAATTTGATACCCGTTAAATTACATATTTTTGTTTTTGTTTTCATACAGTAGTTTTGAAATATTTCCCCGATTCAGACTATGATGTTTGATTTTATCAGTGTACACCGACAAAGTGCTGTGTGAGTTCCGGGTGGAGGCCACCATTGGACTTGCGATGTCCTTCATAGGAATCCTGGCTTTGTGGATGTATGCCCGAAGTGGCGCCAGGAGTCGCTGGAGTGCCATTCTGTCATTCATGGCCCTTCTCACCTCTGGTAAGTTTTGTGGACCATTTACTGGCATAACTGTTCTGATTCTATTATGTATCTAAAAAAAGCTCCTTTGTTGTCATTTGTCAGTCTACAATTGGTTTAACAAAACACCATTTGTTATTAATGTGTAAGAGACAATCGATGGTGAATATTATGAAAAGGATGTAATGTAGACCTCTCATGAATTGTTGCCAAGATTAGTGTGGATTTAGGTTCAGTACATCTCGGCAAATGCTCTGGGTCATTTTGAAGAAAACCTGGTACTGATTAGTCCTAATTGATTTATTTGATCCTATTTTTCTAAAGTATTTAAATATTTAACTCTGAAGTTGTTTTATTTATGCTTTGCTAATTAAAAAGAGAGATGTAAACAAAAAATTTTCCAATGTAAAATTTAGTCTATTTTGTCAATAATTGTTGTCTTCTGACGCTTCACTCTAACAAAGAAAAACTAGTTCATACTGTACTGGTTGTATTAACAGGTGTGATCTACCTGGTGGCTGTGGGCAAAGTCGCATCCATCCTCATCATGGCACACAAATACCTAGAGTTCCAGATGCCCGAACTTAACGTCCACATCACTGTCCCATGGTGCCTGATTGTTGCCGTGGTTGGCTCGCTGTTGACCTTGGTCGCAACCTTCGGAATGCTTCTGGTTCTATCCAGAGGACACAACAGCCGTGATATCGCAAAGCCATATGCAGTGGGCATGAACGACAACGGAAAATATGCCCGTTTCGTCAATGACGACGCTGGACCACTTCCTCTGAAAGTGAAGTTCTGAGGGAGACAATCCTGAAAATCGTGTTGTCAGTTTTTTTCTTTTCTTATGACAATTATCATATATATTAGATACTAATTTGAGGTAGACATTTAAAGAGAACCAGCTATCGTGGATTCGTGAAATGTGGAAAATCTCTGATTTACATGTAGATTCATAGACGGATACAATATATTCTCACCGTCTATAGTGGACAGTTAACTGTTGAACTCACCATGATGTACCTACAATGTACAATAATGTACCTACAATGTACTGTAATGTACCTACAATGTACAATAATGTACCTCAGTGTACTATAATGTACAATAATGTACTGTAATGTACCTACCATGTTCAGTGATGTACCTACCATGTACAGTGATGTAATACGATTTAAAAAAAACTACTGCTTCTGGTAATATTCTTGAAAACTTTTCAATGCTTCATTTTGTGCACATTGTATTTCTGTTGCTATCTGTATTAAAATTACTTTTATCTCAATGTTCTTTGATTACAAAAAATATTAAAATCACGTTTCATCTCTGTAAGGTTATAGGACAAATCAGGTTATTTTCCCCATGTAAAGTATTTCAACTTTAAATATTAGCAAACGTCACTTCCGGCTTACTGTTGGATCTGTTATAAAACTATGATAATTATTTGTTTAAGATTTAAAACTTGCGGATATTAGTGTTAATTTGTTATACGGTATTTTATATTTCCGGAATAAAATTTGTATATTTTCTCATCCTGACGTGTTTATTTACTGGCATAGTAATTTACTTTCATGTTCGAAAAATGCAGTGTATATCCAAATGATTTTGTTACCTAAATATATTTTTTCTGAACCAATTTAGAAGTTATATATTTAGTAATGTTCTTTAGTTCCGTTTGTTTACTGTGAATCATTCGCCTGAATCTGTTTTAGTTGTGTTTCTTTTCACGTAGAGTTTCTATGTAGAATGAAACACAATCGGATAATTGACATATTTAAAAATACACTGTTTATGTAACGAACGGTGACAATATTTGTTGTTACATTTGAATGGTGAAGTTTCAATAATTATTATGAACGACCATGTTTATTTACACATGTCAAGGTAGATCCGATCTAGCACATTATCACCCAGGAAGTCAGATTACAAAACACCTTCTTACTCGACAAATAACTCAACAGTATAATGTTCTTCCTGTTTGATGTATCTAGAGATTACCAATCGGGGTTAATTCCTTGTTAAACGACCACCGTATCCGTATGTGTGTGTTTAGGGTGTAAGAGACCACCGTCTCCGTATGTGTGTGTTTAGGGTGTAAGCGACCACCGTCTCCGTATGTGTGTGTTTAGGGTGTAAGCGACCACCGTCTTCATATGTGTGTGTTTAGGGTGCAAGCGACCACCGTCTCTGTATGTGTGTGTTTATGATGTAAGCGACCACCGTCTCTGTATGAATGTGTTTAGGGTGTAAGCGAAAACCTTCTCCATATGTTGTGTTTATTGTGTAATCGACCACCGTCTCTGTAGGTGTGTGTTTAGGATGTAAGCGACCACCGTCTCTGTATGTGTGTGTTTAGGGTGTAAGCGAAAACCTTCTCCGTATGTTGTGTTTATTGTGTAATCGACCACCGTCTCTGTATGTGTGTGTTTAGGGTGTAAGCGACCACCGTCTCTGTATGTGTGTATTTAGGGTGTAAGCGACCACCGTCTCCATATGTGTGTGTTTAGGGTGTAAGCGACCACAGTCGCTGTATGTGTGTGTTTAGGGTGTAAGCGAAAACCTCCGTATGTTGTGTTTATTGTGTAATCGACCACCGTCTCTGTATGTGTGTGTTTAGGATGAAAGCGATCACCGTCTCTGTATGTGTGTGTTTAGGGTGTAAGCGAAAACCTTCTCCGTATGTTGTGTTTATTGTGTAAGCGACCACTGTCTCTGTATGTGTGTGTTTAGGGTGTAAGCGACCACCGTCTCTGTATGTGTGTGTTTAGGGTGTAAGCGACCACCGTCTCTGTATTTGTGTGTTTAGGATGTAAGCGACCACCGTCTCTGTATGTGTGTGTTTAGGGTGCAAGCGACCACCGTCTCCGTATGTGTGTGTTTAGGGTGTAAGCGACCACCGTCTTCGTATGTGTGTGTTTAGGGTGTAAGCGACCACCGTCTCCGTACGTGTGTGTTTAGGGTGTAAGCGACCACCGTCTCCGTACGTGTGTGTTTAGGGTGTAAGCGACCACCGTCTCTGTATGTGTGTGTTTAGGGTGTAAGCGACCACCGTCTCCGTACGTGTGTGTTTAGGGTGTAAGCGACCACCGTCTCCGTACGTGTGTGCTTAGGGTGTAAGCGACCACCGTCTCCGTACGTGTGTGTTTAGGGTGTAAGCGACCACCGTCTCTGTACGTGTGTGTTTAGGGTGTAAGCGACCACCGTCTCCGTATGTGTGTGTTTAGGGTGTAAGCGACCACCGTCTCCGTATGTTTGTGTTTAGGGTGTAAGCGACCACCGTCTCTGTATGTGTGTGTTTAGGGTGTAAGCGACCACCGTCTCCGTATGTTTGTGTTTAGGGTGTAAGCGACCACCGTCTCCGTATGTTTGTGTTTAGGGTTTGTTTGGGTTACTTACATTGATACGCCATTACCTGCTCGACTGAAATAAATATATGTATTTCTCTTCTTCGTTCGCCTGGATTTTTGTTTTAGTGTGGAGAGATGGTTGGTTGTCTGTTTGGTTGGTTGGTTGGTTGGTTCTATGCCTATATAGAGCCAAGGCTATTGTGAGACAGTTTCTCCTTCTAGAAGCAGTTGGCTACCTCGGTGAACAACACGCGTGGTGTCCGTCGTATGCTGCTTGGTCCACTACTACTGAGGTGCATTGCCTTGCCTATATACCCACCACAACTGAACAGACTGGTCCATAGCGATAGCAAACTTCGTTTGTTTTTATTTTGCTGGTTTTTTTCACCTTGATACTAAGGTAAATAAATGTATTCAACACCTTTGATTCACACGCACTGTTCACAGGCTATTCATCCTTCTCGTGACGACGAATCCGTGATTTCGGCCAATAACTAATTTTTGTACTTCATTTTATTTAGATATCAACTTCAGATTCATAAAAACAATCATTTGAATGTAGAATAACATATCTTTTGAAGATTTGAGGTTTAACAGGGTGAAGTTGGAGATTTGACAAGTATTTTAGACTGGGAATAAACCTCTTGTCGATATACTGTGTGTCCTTAAATTATTGAATGGATGTATTGGAATGGCGCCAACGTAGTCTGTGTTAACAATACGTACACTATGTATATATGCCGGATAGATGTACCACGCAATCAATAATTATGTTGTGTGTAAGTAGACAGAACAGGTATTGGGCAATGCTCAGTATATCCAGGTAGACATGGGCTTCGTGAATTATTTAGTAAAACGTGTCTTCAATGTACCTTAAATTATCCAAGGTAGGATATTGGATCTCTTGTTATGATAAGTCTTTTAAACAGGTTTAGGTTATCTCGGTGCGTTTTTCCCTCAAATTTGCAATGTAAACAAACCCAACATTCGACTAGTTGTTTGTAAAATTTTGAAGCATGTAACTTAAAAAAACAGACAATTCCGGAACTACCGGGTGCCGTAAACTTTGTAATTATCTTTGTTAATGATATAAAACTTGACCTTATCAGGTACCGATGTAGTACTTGTTAACGTACCGCTGTTAATCAATAACTCACAACATCAGTGTTTATTGTGTATACACATTGCCTGGAATATCATTACTGTCTCGCTCTGATTCCTTCGTCACGAAACAATATCATAAACACAGTGTCAGTAAATAGGACAAGAAACAACAAAAACATCGTCCCGTGAGCACCTAGAGAGCGTTTCCATGTGTCTGGTGGCTACCTCACCGAACAGCATGCGGGAGGCTCGTCGTAGGCCATCCACATCAATATGGTACCTTGCTTCAGCACACAACCACGTCAACATAGACATGCCCGTTTATGTGCTTCCAAAGAAACATAAAACGCCATGGTTAGGAAGCGTCGAACCAAGAACCAACGTAAGTAGCCCAGTGCTCTAACCGACTCCGTTATCGCGAGCTCCTTCAACATACCCAGTCCATTGGTATGTTCTATCAGTCTACAATGTCGTGTCTACTTGAAATAGGAATCCTTATTTACATATATGAATGACAGAGTACAATCGTGGGTTTATAAAGAAACGCATTTGATATTCTGCCTGGAATGAATTGCTAAACAGATGGATACGAAATGATACGGAATGCTTCGCCACCGTCATTGATATAACTAGTCTCACTGATTTATTGTCAGACACAAATTAGAGTCCTTTAGAGATCATTGTTATATCATATGTTTAATGTAAATCTTAAAGCTTGCTGACTCCTTCCGTAATATATCTATGCAATTATCTCACAATGTCGTACAGACATGTAATATAAGTAAAATACATATGTATTCAAATTTAAGCACATATTTTTATACATTCAATCAGTTGTACACATTTCATCAATTAATTATTCAATCAGTTGTACACATTTCATCATTTAAACATTCCATCATTTGTACACGTTTCATTATTTAAACATTCCATCAATTTGATATATTCTACCAGATATTGTATTCGTTGATATATTCTACCAGATATTGTATTCGTTGATATATTCTACCAGATATTGTATTCGTTGATATATTCTACCAGATATTGTATTCGTTGAAATATTCTACCATATTCTCTCATATCTGTATATTCCATCAGTTAATTATTCTGTCAATTAATATTCTATTGGTATCATTAACACATTCAATCGTCACACGTATCACTGGTCTGGGGAAAGGTAAACAGTGTTGCATCCATTTATTTTTAATGGAAGCACACACATCAAGTCCATAATTGACATGAAAACCAAATAAATCGTTCGTTTTCGACGAAAATATTCCATTATTGCTGATAACCCTTAAGCTCGTTTTATAAATCTCAAATTAAATTGACACTGCTTTGGATTCTTTTTATTACGTGATCGACCATTTCAAAGTCAAACTTGATGTCCTTTCGGCTCAATATCTATGGTCTCTTCTGTCACGGGACAATGCAATGTGTGCGTGTATGACGTCATTTTATAATGGAAACCTAGCCGCACAATAGGTGTTATCATATAACTGGCCTGTTGTGTCATATTTCAAACGGCCATGTCGTGAATATCGTAAGTCGCGTTGGTAATATTAATTGTATAAAATTGTAATTATTGGTACGTCATAAATATATCACTTCTTGAGGACACCACATGATTTTCTCGGTAGTGGAAAAAATACCATCCGCGTCAAAATAAAAACTCTGTCCTACATGGAATTTCATTCGATAGTTTTCAAAAATAGAATCTTAAATTCGTGTCGATGTAATACGAAAATCATATAACGTGATCAACAATTTGATATGTCTCGACTATTGAGCTAACGTAAGATCTATATACCTGACGTGTATAATAAGCAGTAAGGTTATATCGGGTATATTAAATGAATAACAAGGCAATTATGTGATACACGGAATAGTTATTCGACAATTTGAAAGATAAAAATAGCTCTTGACAAGTGACCTAAAACCGATTATTTTGAACTTTATGATGTTTACACCTTGGATTGTGTACCTATGACGTGTACAAAGGAGCACAACAGGTGGATTCGATGGCGTTATCTTTCTTTGCTTCTGAAATATTGGAATAAAGTAAAGAGACGAATAATAACCCCAAATTAACCCAGTACAGCAGTTTAATATCAATTTTATTGAATAAATACCTCATGGGAAAAAAAACAGCACCTGGTGTTCCCAAGGAAACATTTAAACCAAATATATGGAAACGTCTGTCGTCTGATGAGGAATTCTTGCTGGAGAAGTCAAACACTGAGATACAGAGGGTCCAAACAGACAAATGACAACTTCATTGTGTCGAGTAAAATTACAACTCAAAATAGGAAAAAGTATCCATTTTAGTAAACTAACATGCACGACAGGGCTAGACATTGGTATACTATTTTCATTCACAATTCCATCATAGCATTTCCATCTTTAAATAGATTGCTCGGCAGGAGAAACCATATTACACGGAATAGTTTTGGGCGTTTCATTGCAAATCAAGCTTTTTGACATCTGGTCAGAAATACGTGTTTTCTCGTCGGTTAGTGTTAACAGTAGAGATAAAGAAGATCCAAAAAGGAAAATGGCCGCTAATCCGGAAAGAAGGAGACCGTACGGGAAACTGAATGTAACCGTATTCATCTTGAAGTCGAAATTGCTGCTGAGGAGGACACGTGACTGAATAATCAGTGTCGCGCACTTGCCAGTCGCTACAGCGAGAAAGACACCTGGAAATGTAGACAAAACGTTGTTTATTTAATATATGATTCACTGTAACAGATCGCTACTATCTTTTATAACCACTGACAACAGATTGTCACTACTGTATATAACTACTGACAACAGATTGTCACTATCGTATATAACTACCGACAACAGATTGTCACTACCGTATATAACTACAGACAACAGATTGTCACTACGGTATATAACTACCGACAACAGATTGTCACTACCGTATATAACTACAGACAACAGATTGTCACTACCGTATATAACTACTGACAACAGATTGTCACTACTGTATATAACTAACGACAACAGATTGTCACTACTGTATATAACTACATACAACAGATTGTCACTACTGTATATAACTACTGACAACAGATTGTCACTACCATATATAACTAACGACAACAGATTGGCGCTACGGTATATAACTACAGACAACAGATTGTCACTACTGTATATAACTAACGACAACAGATTGTCACTACTGTATATAACTAACGACAACAGATTGTCACTACTGTATATAACTAACGACAACAGATTGTCACTACTGTATATAACTAACGACAACAGATTGTCACTACTGTATATAACTAACGACAACAGATTGTCACTACTGTATACAACTGACGACAACAGATTGTCACTACCGTATATACGACAACAGATACTACTGTATACAACTGACACAACAGATTGACTACTGTATATAACTACCGACAACAGATTGTCACTACCGTATATAACTAACGACAACAGATTGTCACTACGGTATATAACTACAAACAACAGATTGTCACTACTGTATATAACTAACGACAACAGATTGTCACTACTGTATATAACTGTCACTACATATAACAGATTGTCACTACTGTATATAACAGATTGTCACTACTGTATATAACTACTACTGTATATAACTAACAACAGATTGTCACTACTGTATATAACTAACGACAACAGATACACAGATTGTCACTACTGTATATAACTACGACAACAGATTGTCACTATTGTCACTACTGTATACAACTGACGACAACAGATTGTCACTACCGTATATAACTACAGACAACAGATTGTCACTACTGTATATAACTAACGACAACAGATTGTCACTACTGTATACAACTGACGACAACAGATTGTCACTACTGTATATAACTGACGACAACAGATTGTCACTACTGTATACAACTGACGACAACAGATTGTCACTACCGTATATAACTACAGACAACAGATTGTCACTACTGTATATAACTAACGACAACAGATTGTCACTACTGTATATAACTACAGACAACAGATTGTCACTACTGTATACAACTGACGACAACAGATTGTCACTACTGTATATAACTACAGACAACAGATTGTCACTACTGTATATAACTACAGACAACAGATTGTCACTACTGTATATAACTACACAACAGACAACATATAACTAACGATTGTCACTACTGTATATAAGTAATGACAACAAATTGTCACTACTGTATATAACTAACGACAACAGATTGTCACTACTGTATATAACTACTGACAACAAATTGTCACTACTGTATATAACTACTGACAACAGATTGTCACTACTGTATATAACTAACGACAACAGATTGTCACTACTGTATATAACTAACGACAACAGATTGTCACTACCGTATATAACTAACGACAACAGATTGTCACTACTGTATATAACTACTGACAACAGATTGTCACTACTGTATATAACTACAGACAACAGATTGTCACTACAGTATATAACTAACGACAACAGATTGTCACTACTGTATATAACTACTGACAACAAATTGTCACTACTGTATATAACTACTGACAACAGATTGTCACTACTGTATATAACTACTGACAACAGATTGTCACTACTGTATATAACTGACGACAACAGATTGTCACTACTGTATATACAACAGATTAACACTACTGTATATAACTACTGACAATATAACTAGAATTGTCACTACTGTATATAACTACTGACAACAGATTGTCACTACTGTATATAACTACTGACAACAGATTGTCACTACTGTATATAACTACTGACAACAGATTGTCACTACTGTATATAACTGACGACAACAGATTGTCACTACTGTATATAACTACTGACAACAGATTGTCACTACTGTATATAACTACTGACAACAGATTGTCACTACTGTATATAACTACTTGTCACTACTGTATATAACTAACTGACAACAGATTGTCACTACTGTATATAACTACAGATTGTCACTACTGTATATAACTACAGACAACAGATTGTCACATATAACTAGATTGTCACTACTGTATATAACTACTGACAACAGATTGTCACTACTGACAAACAGATTGTCACTACTGTATATAACTACTGACAACAGATTGTCACTACTGTATATAACTAACGACAACAGATTGTCACTACTGTATATAACTACTGACAACAAATTGTCACTACTGTATATAACTACAGACAACAGATTGTCACTACTGTATATAACTACTGACAACAGATTGTCACTACTGTATATAACTACAGACAACAGATTGTCACTACCGTATATAACTACTGACAACAGATTGTCACTACTGTATATAACTACTGTATATAACTAACAACAGATTGTCACTACTGTATATAACTACAGACAACAGATTGTCACTACTGTATATAACTACAGACAACAGATTGTCACTACTGTATATAACTACAGACAACAGATTGTCACTACTGTATATAACTACAGACAACAGATTGTCACTACTGTATATAACTACTGACAACAGATTGTCACTACTGTATATAACTACTGACAACAGATTGTCACTACTGTATATAACTACTGACAACAGATTGTCACTACTGTATATAACTACTGACAACAGATTGTCACTACTGTATATAACTACTGACAACAGATTGTCACTACTATAACTACTGACAACAGATTGTCACTACTGTATATAACTACAGTATATATAACTACTTGTCACTACTGTATATAACTACAAACAACAGATTGTCACTACTGTATATAACTACTGACAACAGATTGTCACAATATAACAGATTGTCACTACTGTATATAACTACAACAGATTGTCACTACTGTATATAACAACAACAGATTGTCACTACTGTATATAACTACAGACAACAACAGATTAACTACTGTCACTACTGTATATAACTACGACAACAGATTGTCACTACTGTATATAACTACAGACAACAGATTGTCACTACTGTATATAACTACGACATAGATTGTCACTACTGTATATATATACTAGATTGTCACTACTGTATACAACTGACGACAACAGATTGTCACTACTGTATATAACTACAGACAACAGATTGTCACTACTGTATATAACTACAGACAACAGATTGTCACTACTGTATATAACTAACGACAACAGATTGTCACTACTGTATATAACTAACGACAACAGATTGTCACTACTGTATATAACTACAGACAACAGATTGTCACTACTGTATATAACTACAGACAACAGATTGTCACTACCGTATATAACTACAGACAACAGATTGTCACTACTGTATATAACTACAGACAACAGATTGTCACTACCGTATATAACTACAGACAACAGATTGTCACTACCGTATATAACTACAGACAACAGATTGTCACTACCGTATATAACTACTGACAACAGATTGTCACTACTGTATATGACTACAGACAGCAGATTTTCACTACCGTATATAACTACAGACAACAGATTGTCACTACCGTATATAACTAACGATTACCTATTGTCTATTCACTTTTCAATGTCTGCATGGCGATACTCTGTACAGCAGTACTTGTAGTTTATAAATATCAACATTTTCTTTCATCGAATCATAGTTTGTGAGTTAATTGTCGAAACATGTCAGAGTACCGTTACTCAGTCTCACGACAATGGAGACACTATACGTTTCCACCATTAGAAAACCTAAGTATAGATATCAAAGAGACCTCCGCTGATTATCCTTGCTATTGAATTGTTATCGGTTCTTTGAAAAGTTTTTTTCCCTAAATAAGTAAATAATTTCATTAGCCAGCTCAGGGCCGATTAATGCATTTAACGAGAGTTTGTGTCCACTCTCTATGCGATTAATGTCAGTCAAACAAAGTTAGAAACATAGACACCTTTTAAAAGATATGTTCCACATTTTATATGTTGATTTTCCAATAAGTTACAATAATTGAAGTACATCAGTCACGTACTTGATACGTTTCTATACAAAATTTCACGGAGAAAAAAGGTCAATTTTACAACGTAGTACATACATGTAGGAACACTTAAAATCACGGATTTGTCCATAAACATCCCGACATACCTGCCACTAACGTGTTGATGAATGCAGCGAGACCGACGCCTCTGCGCAGCATATGTCCCCGGAAGTAGCAAACCGTCGTTACCATGGAGACGACCATACAAACTATCGAGGCTGTTATCTCTATCTGGAACTCCAGCATAGCGAATTTCGCAATATCTGTGAATATGAAATATTTCTGTGTAGTTTTAGACATTTGTCATACCAAGAGAAAATTTTATTCACATAGTATTTACTCAAACATCTTGTTTGCAGAACTTTGATGGCATGACATTTTGATATACATCAGATGTACGCTAGAAACATTATAGTGAACACTTTATCCATTAGGATCAACACGCCATGCTTTTTCTCTGTAAGCAGAAACTACAATTTTGCAAATTCGCGAAGCTGAGGAATACACGCTGTGAATCTCACCGCCGCTACCTCTTTGAAAAATTACTTTGACATTTGACCATGAAAAAAGTGAAGACCCCACTAATCCTCTGACTTATTTTCGATATAACAGAGCCTTGAGATTTCATAGCAATGTTTTAATTATTACGATACATTTGTAAATTATATATGTAACCGAGACACACTATATACAAAGGGAGACAATCTATGACACGTGCCCTGTCCGTAATGTCTATATTACTAAACCGTTTGTATATTGAAGATTGTTAAGTGATGATTTACCACCAATATTGTTATAAATCTCCTCCATGTCCATGCCCTGCAACTCTTCGTCCAAGTGTCTCGCAGTGTGTTTGGCATGCTGGTAAGAATGGACATCACAGTAGTCAGGAACACAAGCGCTGAAGTACCAGAGTCCACATGACAATGTTACGACGGTTGGTATAGAAAACGAGGGTGGCTCGATCACGTGATAACTTCTACCCCCTTTGATCTTTATAACTTCTTGTGTTGTATGTACCTTTTTGTCTTTAGGAATCTGCAATCTGTATAAACCTGGAGTGGAGAAGGTAATGACGACAAGTAAAAGAGAAAGAGCTGTGAAAACCAGACCAAGTTTCTGTGACAGTTTCATGGCGTCGCCGTATACAGATAAACAGCTCTGATGTTGAAGACCGATATATTTATACACATGGTTATCAATGCCCAACCCAGATAACAATTATGTTGTGCAATCCTTGTATTGGGATTTCCAAATTTATATGCGTGATGGTTATTTTTTTCTTATTATTATTTACATTTAAACTTCGGGAAACGGGTCTTAACAATCTGACGTCGGCCAAACTTACTGCAGAAACTAAGAGATTTAGGGAAAAAAAGTAAAGAACATTGTTGAAGTTGTCACAATCGACATATAGCTTTTCTTCGTTATTAAAATGCATTTCGCCTTTCTATAAAAAGAATAGTCCAGACACGAGCTAATTCTGACATATTAGGAAGATTATGTTTTAAAAACAACCAACTTGGTTTAGCAAACCCCATTGTAAAGACTGTTTAAAATACTCAGAAATTTGTTTTAATCCCAATGTCTGCAATCTACCCTATAGAGATAACCAGTTCATAAAATGTAGGGTATGTCACCTGAGTGTTGTTAACTGATAAACATAGTATCAGCGGAAATTGTGTAGGGGGCGGATCTAACAGGAAGGGAGTTTTCATTGATTAACACTATTTTCATACATCTGAAATCTTCTACATTATCATGTGGGTAATTATTATTTCTGAAAGTTTTTCGTTCAGTATAAAGTTTCACGAGCTTTCCAATTTGTAGTCTCTAGACAAACATGGAGTAGAGTTATTGTTTGGTCCAGACTACTGAGAACTTGAGACTTTCGACCTTGTTTCTGATTATTTCCGTCAACTGGTGGTATGCCACTTATCTGTGATTCTATTTAAGTCGGTCCAACCTCCTCAAACTTAGAACAAGTCAGACCTAAGATCTAGACTAAATACAAAGGACTACTGATTAATGTGTCAATCTGGCCTATGTACTGAGGTCCGTTCGTCATTTATGGTTAGATTTGAAATGTTATACAACTAGTAGATACTAGTGTACTAAGTAAAGTGAGACAATAATGATTTAAAGATAAACATTTTCCTACATCTATTATCTTTATCTGAGTAGATTCACAAGTGTTTGTATTCTATAGTATATTACTTATATCGCAGGGATCACTCTGGAAAGCGACTCCGGAAAATGTCGAAACCACTGATTGAAATTCTTAGAATGTGCTGAATTATATAGAAAAATCCCATCCATATTCGCTAAAACCTTTAAAATCCCAGATAACATTAACGATGTTGATAGGTTTGAGAATGTATCACGTACTCGCCTCGTAAATATAAAGGGTGTGTTTGTGTTGTAAACGAATTCTTGTATAACTTTAGTTTTGCAGAGGAAGAAAATCTGGTAGTAAGCCTACCATCTATACTCTATATCTATACCACAGAGGTGAAACAAATTAAACATTTGTTGACAATAAGAATAGCCACAGATTTC
The DNA here is from genome assembly GCF_031769215.1 of Ylistrum balloti. Lineage (NCBI taxonomy): Eukaryota > Metazoa > Mollusca > Bivalvia > Pectinida > Pectinidae > Ylistrum > Ylistrum balloti. Next base: position 2,087 of record NW_026782899.1, on the reverse strand, counting down.
TCACTTTGTCGTAAGATAACATAAAATAGCCACAGATATTTTTCCTTCTGAACATTTGTTGTATATATGTTTATTTGTGTTGATACATTCTACAGTGTGAGTAACATTTGTTGTATATATGTTTATTTGTGTTGATACATTCTACAGTGCGAGTAACATTTACTAGATATATGTTTATTTGTGTTGATACATTCTACAGTGTGAGTAACATTTGTCGTATATATGTTTATTTGTGTTGATACATTCTACAGTGTGAGTAACATTTACTAGATATATGTTTATTTGTGTTGATACATTCTACAGTGTGAGTAACATGTAGGAGATATATGTTTATTTGTGTTGAACATTCTACAGTGTGAGTATATATATATGTTTATTTGTGTTGATACATTCTACAGTGTGAGTAACATTTACTAGATATATGTTTATTTGTGTTGATACATTCTACAGTGTGAGTAACATTTGTTGTATATATGTTTATTTGTGTTGATACATTCTACAGTGTGAGTAACATTTGTCGATATATGTTTATTTGTGTTGATACATTCTACAGTGTGAGTAACATTTGTCGTATATATGTTTATTTGTGTTGATACATTCTACAGTGTGAGTAACATTTGTTGTATATATGTTTATTTGTGTTGATACATTCTACAGTGTGAGTAACATTTGTTGTATATATGTTTATTTGTGTTGATACATTCTACAGTACGAGTAACATTTACTAGATATATGTTTATTTGTGTTGATACATTCTACAGTGTGAGTAACATTTGTTGTATATATGTTTATTTGTGTTGATACATTCTACAGTGTGAGTAACATTTACTAGATATATGTTTATTTGTGTTGATTGTACAGTGTTGATACATTTATTTGTGTTGATACAGTGTGAGTAACATTTGTTGTATATATGTTTATTTGTGTTGATACATTCTACAGTGTGAGTAACATTTACTAGATATATGTTTATTTGTGTTGATACATTCTACAGTGTGAGTAACATTTACTAGATATGTTTATTTGTGTTGATACATTCTACAGTGTGAGTAACATTTACTAGATATGTTTATTTGTGTTGATACATTCTACAGTGTGAGTAACATTTGTTGTATATATGTTTATTTGTGTTGATACATTCTACAGTGTGAGTAACATTTACTAGATATATGTTTATTTGTGTTGATACATTCTACAGTGTGAGTAACATTTACTAGATATATGTTTGTTTGTGTTGATACATTCTACAGTGTGAGTAACATTTACTAGATATATGTTTATTTGTGTTGATACATTCTACAGTGTGAGTAACATTTGTTGTATATATGTTTATTTGTGTTGATACATTCTACAGTGTGAGTAACATTTGTTGTATATATGTTTATTTGTGTTGATACATTCTACAGTGTGAGTAACATTTACTAGATATATGTTTATTTGTGTTGATACATTCTACAGTGTGAGTAACATTTACTAGATATATGTTTATTTGTGTTGATACATTCTACAGTGTGAGTAACATTTACTAGATATATGTTTATTTGTGTTGATACATTCTACAGTACGAGTAACATTTACTAGATATATGTTTATTTGTGTTGATACATTCTACAGTGTGAGTAATATTTGTCGTATATATGTTTATTTGTGTTGATACATTCTACAGTGTGAGTTATATTTGTTTGTATATATGTTTATTTGTGTTGATACATTCTACAGTGTGAGTAACATTTGTTGTATATATGTTTATTTGTGTTGATACATTCTACAGTGTGAGTAACATTTACTAGATATATGTTTATTTGTGTTGATACATTCTACAGTGTGAGTAACATTTACTAGATATATGTTTGTTTGTGTTGATACATTCTACAGTGTGAGTAACATTTACTAGATATATGTTTATTTGTGTTGATACATTCTACAGTGTGAGTAACATTTGTCTAGTATATATGTTTATTTGTGTTGATACATTCTACAGTGTGAGTAACATTTACTAGATATATGTTTATTTGTGTTGATACATTCTACAGTGTGAGTAACATTTACTAGATATATGTTTATTTGTGTTGATACATTCTACAGTG